>NC_136261.1:36106197-36176197 GCF_964187855.1 Myxine glutinosa
TTTGTCAAGAGAATCATAATTTCTTTCATGACCGGGAAGTTGGTGGAGGAGCAAATTGTTGATCTCTTGAACAGCATTGTTCTTGGGGGCCAAAATGGCTCTTTCGGCAAGCCATGATGAGTCCTGGAACTGGGTCTCCATATTGGGAAAGACCTTTTTGATCAAGTCATCTTTTGTTTCAACAAACTGTCCAAATGGTAGAATTATTCGTTCTGATGCATCTTGAGGGTATAGGCCATTGCCAACTTTCAAAAGCTTGCTTGAGAACGCCCCTGCAGTGTTGTCACCAAGAAGGTGGACTCTCATGTTGGTATTCAGGGTAAGTCTTTGCACATGTGGCCAGAGGAGATAAGAAGACTTGATACAGGCCTTGACTTGATCTGCTCTTGTGCCCCGTTGGATGGCTGGGAGAGTCTGACGAAAGTCTCCAGCCAGAACAGTTGTCACACCACCCATGATTTCTTGTTGTTGCGAATATCTTGGAGTGTTCTGTTCACTGCTTCGAATGCCTGCTTGTGGTTCATAGTAGCCTCATCCCAGATGATGATTTTGCACTGTTGAAGGATCTTGGCGTTTGCTGAATTCTTGTTAATGTTGCAGGTTGGGGTGTCTTGCTTGGTCAAATCCAAAGGCAGTTTGAAAGTTGAGTGTGCCGTCCTTCCTCCTTCAAGAAGTGTAGCTGCAATTCCACTTGAGGCCACAGCCAGAGCTGTCCTTCCTCCTTCAAGAAATGTGGCTGCAATTCCACTTGAGGCCACAGCCCGACTGTTGAGAAACTCAGTTGGGCGGTTTACTGCCTGATCTTCATGTCACTTTGGCAAGAGAATCATAATTTCTTTCATGACCGGGCAGCGAACATCATTATGTGCGACATTACGTCACTTCTACGGACGTGAAAACATTTGTTTTCCTTTAAAATATATTTAAAATAAATAAAATAGTACATAAATTAACAATAAAAGAAGCTAAAAAACAATTTAAAATACAATAAAAAGCACATTAAAATATATAAAATATGTACGTACAGTATACTGTACATACGCGCAACCGCTGATTCTCATTCAAAACAGAGGCGACGTACAGTATTCCTTTACTATGTCTGTGTTAGCCATGGGTCCGAAGAAGGATAATGCCAGTGTTTCCAAGCGTAATGTGGTTACGATGGACGATAAGGTAAATCTGATTAAAAGGTATGGAAAAGGTGGAAAAGTGTCGGTGATAGCGCATAGACCTTATCGCGAATCGGAAACGCAATGCGTCATGGGATCGGAAAGGGGCAATAGCGCCGCCAAAGAAAAAAAAGTTCATTTTTTGGGGATTTTTTAGAAATCGCTCTGTGCCTAAACCTTTTCGATTAATGACAGTTATAATTATATAATTATATACAAGTACACATTCACATAAATACAAAACAATTCGCAAACATTTGAACGCAAATAAATCAAACAATTCCAGAAGTGTACGAACTTGGTAGTGGTGCTTCTTCTTCATCCTGAACGCATCACAGTTAACTCAGAAACGTGATCAACGGCGCATTCAGAAACGTGATCTTGATCCATTCTTCTTTTTTGCATATCCTAAGATTTCCCTGGTTTTTTTTTTGTGTACAAGATTGAGGCTCTAAAGGTGGTTATTGAGGCTCGTGTAAGAGCTTTCATTAATCACAAAAACAAAAATGGACACACAAAACATACAATAAAAGGAGCGGGAGACAAGATGGGGAGAGAGAGAGAGGGGAGCACACAAGTACAACAGCAGAGAACAGGGACATCGGGAGATCTGGGGGGGGGGGGGGAGGTCTTGGGGGGAGGATTGCATGGGAAGGCGGGGGAGGGGGGGTGGGAGAGGTATAAAAACACATGGACACTGCTAGAACTTCCAGGAAAGAAGTTGGTATTTCAAAAAAGTGGATCTGGGGTGAATTACCTGGGGTAGAAAAGATCAAGGTTTTGGATGGGGGAAGACAAGAGATGGTGGTAAACAGCTGTTTTAAAGACCTGGAAGGAGGAGTGGGATTGAAGAGAGTGAGGGAGTTTGTTTCAGAGGTGGTAGTAAAGATGAATGAAAGAGTGAAGGTGAGCAGAGACTCGATTTTGGCAATTTCACCAGAAGAGGGTTGCTGGCAGACCTTGTGCGATCAGTAGGCAATATTTGGGGGACAGAGCACAGATAGATCTGGGGGAGCTATGCCGGAGAGGAGTCCGTAGAAGCAGAAAGACCACCTACCTGCCTGCGGTGAGTGCGTGAAAGGCCCTCGTAATCGGCTTCATCGCGGGGTATTCCAATGATTCTGAAAGCTTTGGTTTCAACAGCATGAAGCCAAGCTGGGTGTGAAGCAGGAGCACCAGCCCAGAGGGGAGAGCAGTATTCGATTGAGCTGCGGATGAAAGCCTTGTATATGGTGAGGAGCTCAGGTGTTCCAAGGAAGGACTTCGCATGATGGAGGATGCCCAGTCGGCGACTGGCTTTGGAGGCCAGCTTGGAAATGTGTTTTCTCAGGAAAGATCATGGCAGATAGTGAGACCCAAAAGCCTGAGTGACAAAACTTCTTGGAGAGGATTGTTGAGAAAGTATATGGGAGGGTTGTCCAATCGGTCTTTTCGGAGAGTCGTAGTAAGATTGTGAGTGGGGCTGAAGTTAGGGCGTGGATTTGAGAAAGGGTTGAATGAGTATGGTGGAAACTAGAGTTGGAAAGGAGAGTATCGGCTGGTGATGTTTAAGAAATAGGAGATAAAGGAGGCGGGGCGAGACAACAAGCGAGGACAGAAGTAAACAATAAAGTATTTTTTTTGGTATATAAAACGTGAGACAACGGTTAAGATGTTCGTGGGAAGTCGGCGGGGGGGGGGGGGGGGGGGGGAGAGAGCCTAGAGGAACCAGGCCGCGCACCAGGTACAACACAAAAAACGATTAATTACACACAGGTTTGCACGACTTACAAAACCAAAAGTAACTAGAAACACACCAACACATACAGTACACAGTAAAATAACCAGTGGAAATTTGACAACGACACGAATAGGAAAATACTTAAACTTTGATGGCGTGGAGGACTCGGAAGTACGCTTCCTCGCTCGAGCGACCGGAAGCGGAAGTCCGGAAGCAGGTATTCATGGTCTTTTGGGTCCTTCTGGTCTTTAAGGGTATTTTGGGTATTCAGGGTCTTTAAGGGTCTTTTAAGTCTTCATGGTATTTTGGGTCTTTGCAGTCTTTAAGGCTATTTTTGGTCTTCAGGGGTCTTGATGGTCTTAACGGGTCGTCAAAGGTCTGAGGGGTCTCAGCAGTCTAAAGGGTCAAAAGGTATATTCCAACAGTACGTAATTAAGAGTTCAGTTCACGGACTGTCTTTTGGGTGTTAAATCTATTTGAAGAAGAAGAAGACGTTTCGGTCAAAAATAAACAAACATACAAGCAAACATCACCATATACGTTTGCTCTATTATAATAAGATTCACTTTTTTTCACCAGCCGAGAACAATAAAGGCTAAGGTGATTACAATGATTCTAATTTCACACAGTTTATGATGTATGCTCAATGTACTACACGGCATATCAAATGGTCATGTACCATGTGGTAAAGTTTCAATATCCTCCATTGAACGATTTTCGATGTACGCTCAATATGCGCTATATATAATGGTCATGAAATATGTGTAAAGTTTCAATTTCCTCCGTTGAATGGTTTTTATATACACTCAATATATGCTATATAAAATGGTCATGTACCATGTGATGAAGTTTCAATATCCTCCGTTGAACGATTTTCGATGTACGCTCAATATGCGCTATATATAATGGTCATGAAATATGTGTAAAGTTTCCATTTCCTCCGTTGAATGTTTTTTATATACCCTCAATATGCGCTATATAAAATGGTCATGTACCATGTGGTAAAGTTTCAATATCCTCCATTGAACGATTTTCGATGTACGCTCAATATGCGCTATATATAATGGTCATGAAATATGTGTAAAGTTTCAATTTCCTCCGTTGAATGTTTTTTATATACACTCAATATATGCTATATAAAATGGTCATGTACCATATGGTAAAGTTTCAATATCCTCCGTTGAACGATTTTCGATGTACGCTCAATATGCGCTATATATAATGCTCATGTAACATGAGGTTGTAGGAGCCGTGCTCCCACGTCAATCGGAAGAATGGACGCGACAAAAAGCTGGAATTCGTCCGAGTTTCTTTATTGTCACAAAACAACTCGGGTACTCTGAAAAGCCCGTTTATCGGGCAGCAATATATATACACATTATCCCGGAGCGTTTGCCCGGGAAAGGCGAGAGGGGGCGTGGCCGGGCGGCCTGGCAAGTTGAGGGCGGGCATGCCCGGGCATGCCCGGGCGTCCTGGACGCGGCATGGCAAGTCGAGAGCGGGCATGGCCGGGCGTGCCCGGGCATGCCCGGGCGTTCCGGCCAAGGCCTGGCAAGTTGAGAGCGGGCTTGCCCGGGCGTCCTGGACGAGCCCGGCATGGTGATCGCTCCGCGTCCTTGGTAGGTGCAAGGCGATTGTGTAAACCCAGCGGTAGCCGCTACACACGTCCCCCCAGAATCGACTTGCACCGGCAGGGTCAATTTAAGGGGGGTCCTGATGACCCGGCCGAAGCGACCCCTGGCGGGTCGTGGGGGGGGGGGGGGGGGGTGCGGTGTGGTGGTGGGCGGTCGAGTGGGGGCACCGTGGACGGGGGGCGGCCTCGCCACGGCGGAAGGGCCAACCGTGGCGGTTGGTCAATGTCCATGTGCGCCGGCTTGAGGCGGTCAACCACAATCCGGTCCGACCTGCCGCCGATGTCGATGACGAACGACTTGTCATCCCGTCGCAGGACCCGGAAGGGTCCGTCGTACGGCGGCCGGAGTGGCCCCCGATGTGCGTCATGACGCACAAAAACGTACTCCGCTGTGCGAAGCGCTGGGGGGACGTAGGACTGGGGGTCACCGTGGTGGGACGTTGGCACGGGGGTAAACTGTCGGGCGGCCTCCTGGAGGTCCGAGCGCTGGTGAGCTGCGGACCAGGGACTGGTAGCGTCGGGCACGAATTCGCCCGGGACACGTAGCGCCTGGCCGTAGACAAGCTCGGCGGTGGATGCCCGGAGGTCCTCCTTGGGGGCCGTGCGGAGGCCCAAAAGGACCCACGGCAGCCGGTCGGCCCAACCGCCATCCTGAAGGCCGGCCATGAGCGCGGCCTTCATGGAGCAGTGGAATCGCTCGCACAACCCGTTGGCTTGGGGGTGGTAGGCTGTAGTACGGTGAAGCTTGACCCCCAGGTTGCGGGCGACCGCGCCCCACAGCTCGGAGGTGAACTGCGGGTCCGCGGTCCGACGAGAATGTCCGCCGGTGCGCCGAAGCGGGCGACCCAGGTGACGATGAAAGCCTGCGCCACACCGGCAGTGGTGGTGGAGACGAGGGGAACGGCCTCCGGCCACCTGGTGGTCCTGTCCACCATGGTGAGCAGGTGTGTGAACCCCCGTGATGGGGGGAGGGGGCCCACCAGGTCCACGTTGACGTGGTCGAAACGTCGTTCGGGCACGGTGAAAGGTGCCAGCGGGGCCTGGGTGTGTCGGTTGACCTTGGCCTGTTGGCAGGCTGTGCAGATGCTGGTCCAATCGCGGACGTCCCGTCGAAGGCCGTGCCAGACGAATCGCGCTGACACCAGCTTCTGGGAAGCTTTCCGGCCCGGGTGGGAAAGGCCGTGGAGGGAGGCGAAGATGCGGCGTTGCCAGGTAACGGGCACGATGGGGCGAGGCTGGCCTTGGGAGACGTCGCAGAGCAGGACAGTGTCGGCGAAGGGGATGTCGGCCAGGAGGAGGCCCGTGTCCGCCGCCCGGTGGGCTTGCACCGTGGTGTCGGTGGTTTGGTCCGCCGCCATAAGCGCGAAGTCCACGTCAAGGTGGACCGCGTTCGCGCTGGCCCGAGAAAGACAGTCGGCCACGGCGTTGTCTTTGCCGGCGACGTTCCGGATGTCCGTGGTAAACTCCGACACGGCGGAGAGGTGGCGCTGTTGGCGGGCCGACCACGGCTCCGTGACCTTGGCCATTGCGTAAACCAACGGCTTGTGGTCGACGAACGCCGTGAAGGGTCGGCCCTCCAGGAGGTGGCGGAAATGGCGAACGGCCAGGTGTAGACCAAGGAGCTCACGGTCAAACATGCTATATTTGAGCTCGTTCGGCCGGAGCTGCCGGCTGAAAAAAGCGAGTGGCTGCCAAACCCCGTTCACCCATTGCTCATGTACGGCGCCCACCGCGTAGTCGGAGGCATCCGTGGTGAGGCCGATGGGAGCGTTGAGCACCGGGTGAGCAAGCAGTGTTGCATCGGCGAGGGCCCGCTTTGAGCTGTTGAAGGCCGCGTCCATTGCTGCGGACCAGACGACGTCGTGCTTGGCCGGCTTGCCCCGGAGGGCTTCGTAGAGGGGCCGAATGAGTTGAGCAGCGCGGGGCATGAAGCGGTGATAGAAATTCACCATTCCCAGGAATTCCTGCAGGGCCTTTATGGAGCGGGGACGCGGAAACGTGGTGATGGCCTTGACCTTGGTTGGCAGCGGCACGGCCCCGTTCTTGGTGATGTGGTGGCCCAAAAAATCAACGGCCGTCGTGCCGAAGTGGCATTTGGCCGGGTTGACGATGAGGCCGTGCTCGCTGAGGCGCCGGAACAGTGTTCGGAGGTGGAGGAGGTGCTCAGCCCGGGACGTGCTGGCGATGAGGATGTCGTCCAGGTAAACAAAGAGGAACGGCAGGTCACGCAGCACGCCGTCCATCAAGCGCTGGAACGCCTGAGCCGCGTTCTTGAGGCCAAACGGCATCCGCAGGAATTCGAACAAGCCAAACGGCGTGATGACGGCCGTTTTAGGGACGTCGGCCGCCCTGACAGGTACCTGGTGATATCCCCGTATTAGATCGATTTTTGAAAAAATGACCCGTCCTGCCAGACGGGCGGAGAAGTCTTGGATGTGCGGGATCGGATACCTGTCGGGGGTGGTAGCATCGTTAAGGCGGCGGTAGTCGCCACATGGGTGCCAGCCGCCCCCTGGTTTTGGGACGATGTGTCGTGGCGAAGCCCACGCGCTATCAGAGCGCCGCACGATGCCGAGGTGTTCCAAAGCGTCGAACTCGGCTTTGGCCACGGCGAGCTTGGCTGGGTCGAGGCGGTGGGCTCTGGCGTAGACCGGCGGGCCCGTGGTTGGTATGTGGTGCTCGATCCCATGTCGTACCGCGACGGCCGAAAACGTCGGCCGCGTGAGGGCCGGGAACTCCATGAGCAGGCGAGCAAACGCGTTCGCCGCCGGGAGGGCGCATGCCAACTCGGTTGGAGCGGAGCTGCTCAATGTGCATACCAGGGAGCTGAAGGTCTCGGCGTTGATGAGGCGACGCCGTTGGACGGGAACAGTGGTGAGTTTGAGGTGAAGGTGGGAGTGCATCAGGGGTCGGTACCAAGTCCACTACTATTTGTAGCTGTGATGGAGGTGCTAGCTCAGAACGTAAAGGAGGGTTTACCGGGGGAGTTGTTGCATGCAGATGATCTGGTGTCGATTGTGGAAAGTATGGATGGACTGAAGGAAAAGATGAACAAGTGGAAGGAATGTATGGAGACAAAAGGTCTGAAGGTGAATATAGGAAAGACGAAGGTGATGGCAAGTGGTAAAGCATGTGGTGAGGTGGAAAGACCTGGGAAGTGGCCATGTGCTGTGTGCAGGAAGCGTGTCGGAGTGAACTCCATTCAATGTACAATGTGCGCTGAGTGGGTTCATAAAAAATGTAGTGGTCTGAGAGGGTCATTAACCAGTGTGGCAACTACATTCAAATGTAAGGTGTGCACAGAGGGAGCTGCAGATGGAGGAAATGTTGAGTTGGATCTTGGAGACGGCGTGAAGCTGGAAGGTGTGAAAACATTTTGCTACCTCGGAGACATGCTGAATGGAGAAGGTGGATCAGACTCTGCAACGGTTACAAGAGTGAGATGTGCATGGAAGAAGTTTCGGGAACTGAGTGGCTTGCTGATGAGGAGGGGAGTGTCGTTGAAGCTGAAGGGAAAGGTGTATGCTGCATGTGTGAGAAGTGTTATGATTTATGGGAGTGAGACATGGGTAATGAACGTAGAGCAGCAACGAAGGCTGGAAAGGGTGGAAATGCGAATGGTTCGGTGGATGTGCGGAGTATCGTTGAGAGAGAGGAAGACAAATGATGAATTTCGAAAAATGATGGGAATAGAGCCTGTGATTGATGCTGTGAAGATGAACAGGTTGAGATGGTTTGGTCATGTGTTGAGGAAGGATGAAAGTGACTGGTTGAGAAGAGTGATGGAAATGAATGTAGAAGGAAGTAGAGGACGCGGAAGACCGAGAAAGACTTGGCTAAAGATGGTGGAAGAAGAAATGCGGGCAAGGGGGTTAACAAGGAGAGATGCAGAAAAAGGTGCAAAATGGAGAAGATTGTCATGGGGACCGCAAGATACACTCACCTCCTTTGAAGTGGAATCGTGAGTGAAGGTTGCAGTTTGAAATGTTAAAGGAATTAACAAGAACATCACGTGACAATTGGGTCGCTGAGAGAAGCAATATATTAGGAGCTGTACTTGCTCGATTATGTTCAACAGAGGAAAGATTCGAAGAAAGACCACGAATGTTGGTGAAATGAATTGAAAAAGAGTCACGTTGGTTCAACAGGCAGTTCACTGAAGATTCTTCATGCCACCCCCCCCCCCACCCCCCGCCTCCACTCCCTCATCCACTCCCTCATCCCCTCCCACCCCCCCCCCCCCCACCCCCCGCCTCCACTCCCTCATCCACTCCCACCCCCACCCCCCTCAATGCCGGGAACTAGGGACAATTAATTTTTGGACTTTTTCATATTTAATTGGACATCTGAGGAAATGAGAGGAAAGAGAAGTAAAGGAGAGAGTGTTTAAAGGTGAGGAGTGAAAATGAGTAAGAAAAGTGTAGTTTTAGTGAGACAAAAAAGTAAGACCACCATTCCTGACACGGTTTCGGGCACCACTTTATCGCTCAACTTTAAAGTCAGAGCGGTAGTACCACCCTGAGGGGTTGCTGTCTACAACCTACGACCTAAAAAAATCGGTCCAATCGGATGTGTGTTTTTCGGAGACACCATCTCCTGACTGGATGGCCGTTGGCTCCCAAAGGGAGCTCATCCGCCCTTTAACAGGTAGTTTTAGGTTGTTCTGCAGTGTGTCATGCAGTCACCCTCCCCAATGGCAAGCCAGTGAGGGGAGTCAGTTTAGTCGCCGACTACCCAACCAATAGGCTTGTTCGGGTCACTTAACCAACTCACCCACCAAGTTTTGCCACAACTTGTCCACAACTTTTTGAGATATCGTGCTGTATATCATTTTTGCCTCTGTCTCTCAATGCTGAAGAATCACTTAAAACGATTCTGATATCCAGATCTTCACCAAAATCTCATCAATTTGTCCTCGTCACAAACCCAACCTCTCCACCAAATTTTGTCGAAATCGATCCATAACTTTTTGAGAGATCCTGCTCACAGACAGACAAACATGGGTGAAAACATAACCTTCGCCCACTTCCGTTGGCGGAGGTAATCAAACAAGCATGCAAAATTAATGTAAACACAGACGAAGTTCTTCTGTTTACTTCAAAGCAAATATCAGGAACCATTACAAAACTTAAAAACTTATCTGCATCAGGCTCAGATCTCAAATCCAACACACATGGAAACATCTCGGTATACATGGAGTCCAAGCACGAACAAACATATTCAACGATTCATGGCTTCACAATGGTAGCCCAGTCATATGGAAAGAGGTCACAATCATTCACATTCTAAAACTGGCAGACAAGTTACAATCAACAACACCTTATCATCTGAACATCAAAGGCTGAATAGTTTATGTATTTAAAAAAAACTCCCAAAAAGTGTCCCACAGGGAGTCATCCTTTCCCAGCACTTTTCAACCTCTTTCTACATAACATTCCAGAACCTTCTCCTCATGTGACAATCCTTACTTCCGCAAATGACCTTTCCATAGTTGCACCAGAACACACCATAAATACAACCACTCGTTTACTCCAACAATACACAACTCAATTCCACCACTGGCCCACACTTAGCAGATTAACATCTGGTCAACTAAATCAAGGATCACTCTCCTAACCCTGGGAAACCACGAATCCAACTGTCACCTGACAATCACAACGTACAACAAACAACTCTCCTGAAACAAAAACCCCAAAATACTTGGTAACACACTCGACCCTCACCTGACCTTCACAAAAACAAGTCGAACAAACTATAGCTGAAGTCCACCCAAAATCTCAACTTAGGCCTACTAAACACATGAACCAATACCAAGTTTGGTCAACAAAAAGAATCCCGAACCACAATTTACAAACTTAAAGAAGTTTACCTGAAGGCCAACTAGCCCGAGTTGGGCACCCACCAAATCCAAAACAAAATGCGTTAAAACTTCAAATAATACAAAAGGTACCAGAACACCCAAGTAACCACTTGTCCAATCAACCACCCCGTTTCAAACACAAAACAATCCCACAAGCAGTTTACTATAACAACATCTTTTCAAGCATACCACCTCCACCTTGAAACACATCATTTTTTTTTTTTTGACAAGTAACAAACAGACAGACAGGGGTGAAAACATAACCTCAATCCACCTTCGGTAGCGGAGGTAGTTACATCACCACCATCACTTCGCAACAACTTGAACAGCACTCGGTACAGAGCCTACCTCCGTCAGACTGAACAGTTTATGTTTTGTGTCCACTGATAGGCCGGATCTGGATCTGGACCTGAACCAAAATCTAATCAGCTTCTTCTTGTCACGTACATAACTAATCCACCAAGTTTCATCTGAATCCGTTCGTAACGTTTTGAAATATCATGCGATATATCGTTTTTGGCCCTGGTGTTGGCTTAGCGGTTAGGGTGTCGGCTTGGGATCCTAGGATCCTGGGTTCGAATCCCGGTCGATCGCTGAATTAACGCCAGGGGGGTTGATTCGGCCTGTCATCCTTCCGAGGTCGGCAAATTGAGTACCAGCTTGCTGGGATGAATGATCCTGGAGTGTACCCCGGTTTAGAATAGGTACACCATATCCCTGCGCATCGTAAGAGGTGACTAAGGGTTGGCGTCAGGAAGGGCATCCGGCCATAAAAACATTGCCTCAAACAGGGAACCATGATCGTCATGGGGCCCGCAAGGCTAACCCCCGCTCTAGCAGGGAAAATGGCCTTAAAAACAATCTTTTTAAAATTATTTTTATATCGTTTTTGGCCCCGTCTCCCAATGGTGAAGAATCACTTCTTTTTTTTTTTACTCCAGTATCTGAATCTTCACGAAATCAAATCAATTTGTCCTTCTCACACACGCCAGCTGACCACCAATCCTGCTCTGGAGATATCCAGCTCACAGACACAGACAGACAAGAGTGAAAACTTGGAGGAAGTAACAAAATACTCAACGAACCACACTCCATAAGCAACATTATCCAGATTTCGTTCCTGTTACCACCTCACATTCAAAACCTATCAACACAAACTTGACCCAACTCACACCATGTGTGCCATTGCTGATCAGTAGCAAGCTCTCACCTTCGATAACAGCATTCCATGTGATACCTATTAAAATACCTTCTGGAAGTCGAGATATACAACATCCACTGTACTTCCTTCATACATCCAACTGCACACTCCTTCATATAATTTTCCAACAAATTTCTTCAACATGATCTCTCTTTTGTAACACCCATGATGACAATCTTTCATTAATATACATTTGTCTAAACTCTAAATGGTTCCACAGTGTTCCCCAAAGTTTTCCCCCACTACCAAAGGTAAGCAGCAACAGGTACAAAGTTGTCCAATGCCTCCCTCAAACCATTATCTGATAAGGTTGTTACATTTGTTCCTCCCCAAGTATCCATCCTCCAAGTACTCTGCAATCAAAAAAAATTGTCAAGGCCAAATTAGCCTCATCTTCTGCAGTAGATTATTTTTAAAAAGAAACTAATTTATCAAAAGTTATTTTTCTTTCCAAGAACTTCCCTCCAAATACACATTGTCCACAATTGTTTTGGAACTGAGAAAGTGACAACTTGCAGAATCTAATCAATATGCTGCTTTTTCCTCTTACCTTTTACATCCAAAGCTTCAGCTTCACCATTTAAAGTTTGCACACATTCTGCAAAAGAAAGTTTACACACAAAATCAGCTTGGTGAAAACGCCAGTGAAGTAGGATGAGAAGTGGAAAGAATAGTTGGCTGCCTTGTGTGATTAAAACTGTGCTCAAAGTACTGACTTAATGATGCCCAGACCCCAGGGTCATATTGAATCCCATATGTTGTGTTGGGGATCATATTAAATTCCATATGTTGTGTTGGGCAGCTGTTGAGCTCAGGGCAATTTTGATGTTTCCATTAGAGAGTGTTTACTGGAAGATCAACTCCTTGCAGTAAAATAATTATACCCCTGAAATATGTTGTAAAACTATGAATGAAATCAAAATGTTTTTCTTTATTTCAAATCATTGAATATTTGCTTTGGAACAATTTTCTTTGCTTGAGATGCCATGTGTTTACTTATCCCTTGAAAGAGTCTTTATGCTGTCTTGCAATGTGCTCCCTCAAAATATGTTTTCCTTCAAAGCTCAAATGCAGAACCATGTAGGTGTAACACTGTAACAGTCTCAGCTACTGGGCCGTAAAGGGACAAGAGTCTCAGATGCAGGGAGTGCTCGGATTTGGGGCCTCGACTGCAGTGCCAGCAGTGGCAGGGAAGGGGGTGTGAAGGTTTTTGGCTGCATGGCTGTTGCAAAGTGTTCCCAACCATTTCTTGACATGCATGGACCGATTTTGTTCAAACGTGACACAATGGACAATACATGAGAGTATACATATGCAGAAGATTGTGTTTTGTAATCCTACCAAAGATAGCCGACTGATGGTCTTTAACTCCAAACAGGAAAATTACTAAAACTATGGGAGCTTATGACATTTTAGGTCTTTAATTCTTGCTTGTTTAATACTAGCATGGGTGCCCGGTGCAGCTGGTATTTTGAAGAAATCAATTTTTTTTTTGTGGGGCCTAAAACGTTTCCCTACACCCACTAAGGTCGAGGATCATATAATATTACCCTTCACAAAGCTATAAAGGCTTAGGTACTATCGAGCGATAAAAAAAAAAAAAAATTTCAACATTTTGAATTTGAGATTCATTGTTTTCAAATTTCAAAGTTTCAAAAGATTCAAAATTTCAACATTTTGAAACAAAAAAAATTCAACATTCAAGTTGAACGATGTTCAACAACGAACATCCACCGAGTTCACGAACATCCACCGAGTTCACCAACATCCACCGAGTTCACCAACATCCACCGAGTTCACCAACATACACCGAGTTCACCAACATACACCGAGTTCACCAACATACACCGAGTTCACCAACATACACCGAGTTCACCAACATACACCGAGTTCACCAACATACACCGAGTTCACCAACATACACCGAGTTCACCAACATACACCGAGTTCACCAACATACACCGAGTTCACCAACATACACCGAGTTCACGAACATCCACAGTTCACGAACAGCCACCGAGTTCACGAACATCCACCGAGTTCACGGACAGCCTCCGAGTTCACGAACATCCACCGAGTTCAAGAACATCCACCGAGTTCAAGAACATCCACCGAGTTCAAGAACATCGACCGAGTTCACGAACACTGATCCTAAATCCCAAAGACGCACAATTTTTTCTGGAACTATTATTGTGAATATGAAAAGTGTTGTACTGTTATAGTTACAACGATAGTTTTGCAATTGAAAAACGATCGCACTGAGGTGAAGAAATGAGGTCATTTCCCCATTAAAATAAGGAGCGGCCATTTTGGTTCACGTGACGAAACACATGAAGAATCGCTCGTTCCGCTTCCAGAGCGGCTGATACGGAACGACCTGCTATGAAAGCGGTAACAAGCTGCTTGGAAACGGAAGAGCCTGGCCTCGAATGATAACAAGCTACTTGGTAACGGAACAGCCTTGCCCCGTCCAAGATGGCGGCAAGTTTAACGTTTCGTTCGCATAGTCGAGGCTCATGGAAGAGCTCGAGTTTGCTGAAGCGCGGAGCCGAGATCGGTTCAAGTGGAAACATCACGCTCTGTGCGTTTCCAATGTTCATCCTTGGTCCTTCGGTCTTGTTCGTTCATTGATCTCGACCCAGGAACGAATGAGGCACATTAAATCAGTTACCATGTGAACGAAAGCTGAATGACGTCATGGGGAGGAAATCAAGATTTATTCGTTCGATTGAAGGATAATGATAAAAAAATTAAACATTTATAATTTTAAATGATTGTTTCGAATTAAAAGTCTTCGTGTCATATGAATATTAACTATGTTAATGTTGAAATGTATTTTTTATGTTTAATTTTAAAATTTAACCGTTCCGATCTGGGTCCCCATTGTCCCCATTGTGACGTTCTCCCGATGTCCCCACACGCACACGTTGATCCTTCATTTGTTCGTGAGAAGGATGAAGTGTGGACCTGTTTATGGCGTGCCCCTTTTCCTCGCCGTTATTACCCTGGTTTACCCCATTTATCGCCATCACTCCGTGTTGAAGGAGGTAAGTGTGAAACGGCGCCGTGGATCACGTAATTCCCGCGTTGATCTTTATTGATCTTTCATGCTCAGTCAGGTGTTGTGGGTTAATTGTTGTGGGCGTCCATTGCATTGTCTCCTGGCTACCGCGTCCAGGATCAACGTTCGTTTCGCTTTTCCACAAACACAAAACTCTTCCAACACTATCGGGGTGGAAGTTCCCAGAGGGTACGTTTGGTCCGGCGCTTGTACACCGCACCACCAACGGCTACTTACTTTGGGCCTGCACCTGTCTGTACCTGTGCGGTGGGTGTTGGGCGTGTCTGCATAGTTCGTGTCTGCTCTTGCGACGTGTCGACGTCACCACGTGGCACGTCGTGCAATCCGATTGGTTGGGAGTGTGGAGAGGAATGGGAAGGATACGTCGATCACGTGTTGTGAAGATGGTGAATGGGAATCAAATTGGTAACTCCGAAAAGGTGTCGGCGCCCCTCAAGCGGATCACACGATCATTCGACAAGTTTTTACTTGCGAAAATCGAAGAATTTTCAACTATATTGGTTGGTCTTGTATTGCGCCTTCTGTCGCCTTCTCTCCGGTTTGTGTGTTTGTCCGCTAACTTATTCTTGCCGACAGGTCACAATTTCAAACCGATCTTAACGAAACTTCACCAAATGGGATAGTTCGTGGTCTGACAAAATCCTATTTATTTTTGAGGTCAAAAGGTCAACCACTTTTTTATATTTCTAAAATCCTCAATTTTTATTTGATCGACTTGAAATTTGAATAAGATTTACATATCAGCAAAATGAATTCAACCACCAACTATTTTTGAGATCAGCATAGACCAAAAGGTCAACATAGGCCAAGGGTCAACAACCATTTTGAGTTTCTAAAATCCTCAATTTTCATCCGATTGACTTTAAATTTGAATACGATTTTCATATCCGCTCACTGAATTCAACCACCAACTATTTTTGAGATCAAAATAGGCCAAAAGGTCAACATCGGCCGAAGGTCAACCACTTTTCCCAAATTTCTAAAATCCTCAATTTTTATCCGATTGACTTGAAATCTGAATGGGATTTGCATATCAGCTTACTGAAACCAACCACCAACTATTTTTGAGGTCAACATAGCCCAACAACTTGTTTTAGGGATTTTGCAAGTATCGTGCCCTGCACGACATATTTCTTGTTTGCTTGTTTCTTTGATAGTTTAATTTTTATTTGTTTGTTTTACTTCTAGTTAATAGTCCCATGTGTGGTGGCAGGATTTTTCGATATATATATATCGATATATATATGGCAGGATATATATATATCCCATTTGTCTGTGCAATTATTGCTTATCCGATAGCACTGCTCCCAGTGGGGTTGGGGATTACAAATGATCCCGTCTCTAATTACAGGGAATGAACGAGGAGAGAAATAAACTTTCTGTTGAGGCATGGGGTCATGGGGATAACGCATTTCATTAATCCAATGTTCCTTACCTGGACGGAGGCAGTGCATCGTCGGCGTATACTGCCTACCAGTCTTTGGATGGATTTCTGCTGGATTCTGTCCCACTCAGTCCTCAATGTCTGAAGCAGCTCTGCCCATGTCCTGGCCCTGCCAACTACGTGTCTCCCAAGCTCATCCCACAGGTGCTCTATGGGATTCAGGTCAGGGGAGAACGCAGGCCACTGCATGGTGTTGATGTTCTCGCCTTGGAGAAATGCAGTGGTAAAGCAAGCAGCATGGGGACGAGCGTTGTCATGCTGAAAGGTGCTCAGTTCTGGGTGGTCTAGCAGGAATGGCAGCAGATGAGGTCGCAGGATGTTATCCACATACCGCTGGGTGTTAAGATTCCCATCCACAACCACCAGTGGCGTCCTGTACCGGCCTGATATGGCGGCCCACACCATCACACTTGGGCCACCCCACCTGTTGGCTTGACGCACGCAACAATCGGCATATCGCTCGCCAGTTCTTCTCCAGACACGCTCATGCCCATCAGGACTGTCCACACAGAACCTTGACTCATCGCTGAAAGCGACCTCGTTCCACTGCGCCAAGGTCCACCGCTGATGCTGCTGGCACCATCTCTGTCGGTTGCGGCGATGGGCAGCCATCATCACGGGGCCTCTGTATGGTCTTCTGGCAGTCAGACCATAGTCATGCAGTCGTCTTCGTGCAGTATCATTGGAGATCCGTGGTTTGCATGCCCCGGAGTTTCTGCCGCAGTGCGGGATGCTGGACGGAATCGATCCCGCAGGTGACTTCGGACCATCTGCCTGTCCTGCCTTGCAGTGGTGACTCTTGGCCTCCCTGATCGAGGTCTGTCATCTGCAGAGTTGTGGAGGGTGTCTCTGTCCACCAGGGCCGATATCGTCTGGTGTGAACAGCCAAGGCGACGTGCCACCTCACGGTAGCTCAGTCCGCCTTGCAGCATGCCCAGGGCACGCTGCCGTTTATCCCTTGACAATCATGGCATGTTGATTGAAATTTTGAAATTCTATCAACAATTGAATATCAATATATCAACAATTGAAATTTTTAAAGCCAATATCAAGACATCACGTGCAGCTCATTAAAATCATCCCGTACCCCTTGGCTAATCACTGACAGTCAAAATGGCTGTTCAACAGCTGTGCTATGAAGTGACCATTGAAGGTTCAAGTGACCATCCGTGACCGTTTTGTCTGACAGTGAGGACACTATTGTCCACAAATAAGTTCACACATTTACTACACGCAGTGTTATTGTTGATATTTAAAGGTTTCAAAGGTGGTAAGTTTCTTTTGCGTTTCAGTATACTTTGGTGGGTTTTTTTTTGCCCTAGTCTTTCACGAACCTGCTGTCCATGTTTGCCGTATGACTGCCCTGTCCATGTCTCACGTGTGTGTGTGTGTGTATATATACATATATATATATATATATATATATATATATATATATATATATATATATATATATATATATATATACAGTATATATATACAGGGGGCTGCAAAAGTAGGTATACAGTAATGAAAAACAAAACGTGCGCACAAAACGTATTTTATTGATTATACAAGCATATCAATAATAAACATATCAATAATAAAAATATTAAAAATGGTAATAATGATTTTAATGAATTCTAGTGTTAAATGAATCCTAGCACCACTATTATAATACTGGTAATACTGGTATAATCCTTACTGTATACCTACTTTTGCAGCCCCCTGTATATATATGTATAATATATATATATATATAATATATATATATATAATATTACTATATAAATATATATATATATATATATATATATACTATATATATATATATATTAATATATATAACTATAATATATATATATATATATATATATATATATATATATATATATATATACATATATAATATATATATATATATATATATATATATATATATATTATTATATATATATATACTATATACATATATATATATATATATATATATATATATATATATATGCAGGGTGGTCCACAATAATAATAATAAGCACAATAATAAACTTAGTTGTTTGTTGCAGGTATCGTTCTTCAAATGTGCCCAGGGTTTCTGACCACTCTGTACATACATATATATATATATGTCTTTTTTTTCTTCTTTTCTTTTTAAATTAAACTGCGAATACATGAATAAATAATGTAGAGACAGGTTACATGCTATGAACTTCGACAACGCAAAACTCATAAATGCTGGATTGCGAATGTTGAGGCCTGACTGCATTTCACTTCACCGCTGTGACGTTATCGTCAACTTTCACTATGAATTTGTCCAATCAATTTGTCTGATCGACCACATTATGTGTCTGTCTTTCATTCAGATATTACAAGGATGTACCCAGGACATCTTGCAAAAGCTCGGAAATCTTCGTTCTATTCAGGTATGACGTCATGTAGTTCTGAAGATGTGTGTGTAAACATATGTGCACTTCCCAGCTGTGACCTCATCATCAACATTCAGTCTGAATATGTTCAAATGCTTTTTTGTGATCCAACATCTTTCGTTATGTCCATTTCTGTCATACAAAACATAATGGCACATTCGGGACACCATCTTGGATAGGCTCAGTATTCTTCCCATTCACTAGTATACCTGCCAACCTTTTTTTGAAAGAAAAGCGGTAGGCTGGCGTTGCACGCGTCCCTAGGGGGGGTCAGGGGGCATGCCCCCCCGGGAAATTTTCCAAAAAATGAAGCAAAATGGTGCAATCTCCTGCATTTTGAGACCACAGTTAGCTGAAATATATCAACATATTTTTAGAGTGAAAAAGACAAAACAACATGGTTGATCTACCTACTTTTGCAGCCCCCTGTATATATATATATATATATATATATATATATATATATATTATATATATATATAATATATATATATATATATACATATATATATATATATATATATCTATACAGACTTGGCATTAATATGGAATATTTTTTTTGTGGGGGTGAACTTACTTTTCAAGATGTCTTAGAACCAAAAGTTCATTATAATTATGTTGAAATTATTCTAGATTTTGTTAATGTGACCTTTAAAAGAAACAAAAACCACATTTGACATTTCAAAACAAATAAATTGATCCTTGAAAGTGTTGTAAACTGATATCGAACTCAATTCATGGACAGTACTGTGTTAAACTTCTGTACGTTTTCCCAGAAGTATCTCTTTATTTTGCACATTAGCCAAAATTGTTTTTTAAACAAAAAACAAAACTTAAATTACGACTGGGATTACGGACAGTAAAATTACAGTTCAGTACTTCGTGTAACCCACACGAGCATTCAGGAGAGCACGTACACGTTGAGGCATGCTGTTCACGAGATTTGCCAAGGTTTGGACAGGAATCGCTTGCCATGCAGTGACAATAGCCTGCTGCAATTCACGCACAGAGGTCGGCTGCTGGTCCAAGTGGTCGATTTGACGCGTTAATTCTGCCCACATGTTCTCTGTCGGATTCATATCCGGGGACATGGCAGGCCACTCCATATGCTCTACACCACGGTCAGCAAAAAAGTGTTGGATCATGCGAGCAGGATGAGGCCGTGCATTGTCGTCTTGGAAGACAGTTTCCTCGAAAGGCTGCATGAGCAAATGGAAGCAATGTTTCTTCCAGAATGGCCCTGTACTTGAACTGGTTCAGTTTTCCATTCAGAACAAGCAGGTCAGTTTTGCCCCCTGCATGAAAAGCAGCCCAAACGGTCACCCCACCACCTCCAGCTTGGACTCTTGGCACTATACAATCTTTGTTGTAGGCTTCATGCACTTGTCTGCGCACTCGGACGCGGCCAGCTTGACGACAGACCAGAAATCTAAACTCGTCACTGAAGATCACGTGATTCCAGTGTCCTGGCTGCCATTGACGGTGCTCTCTGGCCCACTGCAATCGGCGCTGGCGGTGTTGTCTGGTCAGGCGTGGCTTTCTCAGGGGACGCCTGGCACGAATAGCCTGCTTGAACCAGTCGTTGGTTGACTAGCCTTCTGGATACAGGCACATTTGTCAGTTGCTGCCACTCAGCCCTTAAGCCGATTAGCTGACTTGGTACGGCCATTGCGGACTAACCGGTGCAGCTGGCGATCATCCCTCCTTGTGGTTCTGCGGGGACGTCCTGGCCTCGGTATTGGAGTAGGGACACCCTCTGAGCATTTCGTTTCAGGATCTTTGACACCTGACCTTGAGTGATGCCATACTGCCGAGCAATAGCACGCTGTTTCATGCCGTAATTTCGTAAAGCCACCACTCCATGACAAACAGCATTGTCGAGTTGACGGACCATCTCCAGAGGAAGCGGCAATAACTTTTGGAGACATGCAAGCAGTTGTTTTCCACTAATACAGAACGCAACAACCCTTGTATACCCGACTGTGAAGCCAATCATCAAATGCACCTGTCCGTACATTTTGCCACGCCACCTGTGATATAATCCTGTTGTTGACTTCTTGCTGCGAGAGACAATCAGTGACATGGTTCTTTTAACAAATAAATCACCAAAGTGTAAAAAGAAACTCACCAGATTGATATACTGAGTTAAGAAAGTAAACCCAAGTCAAGAAAAAAAAATATTCCATATTAAATGCCAAGTCTGTATATATATATATATATATATATATATTATATATATATATATATATATATATATATATATATATATATATATATATATATATATGCAGGGTGGTCCACAATAATAATAATAAGCACAATAATAAACTTAGTTGTTTGTTGCAGGTATCGTTCTTCAAAATGTGCCCAGGGTTTCTGGACCACTCTGTACATACATATATATATATATGTCTTTTTTTTCTTCTTTTCTTTTTAATTAAACTGCGAATACATGAATAAATAATGTAGAGACAGGTTACATGCTATGAACTTCGACAACGCAAAACTCATAAATGCTGGGATTGCGAATGTTGAGGCCTGACTGCATTTCACTTCACCGCTGTGACGTTATCGTCAACTTTCACTATGAATTTGTCCAATCAATTTTGTCTGATCGACCACATTATGTGTCTGTCTTTCATTCAGATATTACAAGGATGTACCCAGGACATCTTGCAAAAGCTCGGAAATCTTCGTTCTATTCAGGTATGACGTCATGTAGTTCTGAAGATGTGTGTGTAAACATATGTGCACTTCCCAGCTGTGACCTCATCATCAACATTCAGTCTGAATATGTTCAAATGCTTTTTTGTGATCCAACATCTTTCGTTATGTCCATTTCTGTCATACAAAACATAATGGCACATTCGGACACCATCTTGGATAGGCTCAGTATTCTTTCCATTCACTAGTATACCTGCCAACCTTTTTTTGAAAGAAAAGCGGTAGGCTGGCGTTGCACGCGTCCCTAGGGGGGGTCAGGGGGCATGCCCCCCCGGGAAATTTTCCAAAAAATGAAGCAAAATGGTGCAATCTCCTGCATTTTGAGACCACAGTTAGCTGAAATATATCAACATATTTTTAGAGTGAAAAAGAGAAAACAACATGGTTGATCTACCTACTTTTGCAGCCCCCTGTATATATATATATATATATATATATATATATATATATATATATATATATTGTTATGAATTTGGTAATGCAACATCTAGAGCTAGGTAGATCTGAATAGGTAGGTATTCGGCTGTCGTGACAGGGACTCTACATGTAATAAGTTATTGATGTTCAGGCGGTTGTCGGGGTAAGATGTATGAGTGTGGATCTACCTGGAGATTCGAGTGTTAAATAGTGAGGGATTAAAGGTAACGCCCCTGTGAGTATCACCTAGTAATCAAACCTTTGTCCTTTATGGCACTGCAAACCACATAAACATTAGTTAGGTCCTTAGCGCAACATTAAATAATTCCCTTTCCCTGACAAGGACTTCGTATTAAATTGACAGGAAACCAGGTCAAAAACACCGCCACAAGTGGCCGCCACCGTGTACACCTCCAAGGCCTACAAACCTGGCCGGCACGTGTTATGCCGGGACCGCAGGGTGGCGGAGGGGGGAGATGTCAGGAGTCGCGGGAGGCTTTGATTGGCTGAGAAGTGCGCCAATGTGACGTCATCGGCCACCAATATAGGCGACGGTCGGACGCCATTTCAGGAGTTCGCGAAGTTGAGTTGAGTTCGTGGCAGACGCAGGCAGGCACCAGAGAGTTGAGTCGCAAGTCACACGGAGTTAGTTCGCCAGTTGGAGTTGGAGAGGACACGCCATTTCGGGCAGTCGCAGTCGAGTTCGAGCTTGGCAGTGAGCAATTGAGAAGCGAGTTGGAAGGACGAGACGTGCAGTCACACCTGCGTTCTCTCCGGTCCTGTCTTCGTGCTTTGTGTGGGGATCGACCTCGTGTGAAGCTGCTGGCTTGCGTTGGGTGCTTTGGAGCGTGGTGCACGGACCTGGTGGGCGGCGAGAGGATCGGAGCCTGGTGGAGCAAGGCCTCGTCACTCGTGGGTGCATCGGGGCCGAGCGGTGCCGGGGTGGACGGCAAACAATACAAGACGACAAAGACAGATAAGCCGAGCTCCTTGTGTACATTTTACAAGACGTGTTATTTTCGTAATTAATCTCCCTCGTTTGTGTTTGCTGTCAGTCGCGTGGGGACGTCCCGATTTAGGTTTATTAGAGTTATTAGATTTACCGGCGGGCTTTTTCACTGGCTTTACTTTTCCTAATAAACCCTTATATTACTTTTTGTACATAATATCTGAACGCAGTTTTCCTGGGTGTTTGATTTTAATAGACTAGGGCATGCCCGTACTATATCTATATCTAAAATTATATCCCCCCCCGCCCCCTCTATTTACATGAAATGGTTTGGTCCAAAGCGAACGGCTTGCGAGTGGTGACAATCCCCCCCCTCTATTTACATGCAATGGTTTGGTCCAAAGCGAACGGCTTCCGGAGTTTGGTAAAGAAATCGCCATCGCGTGCACAAACGCGCAGGAAAGCGAATGAAACGCAAATTCGTTTTTATTAGTTGTAAAACATAGTTTAACGCCAACATAGTTTGCAAACGTGAAATAAATGAATACGCTCTCAAATGTGCCATCCGAGGCAGAGTGTGCCCGCCACGTTCGGCACACGCGATCGTTCGCTGCTCTCTGATTGGTTGAATCGTTTTTTGGACATAGCTCGGTAAGTAATTGTCCGATTAATATGAAACCTTGAAAAGGCACATCCTCGGGTCCCCAGCAATATACCTGGCAAGTTAAAAGTATATCGGACCCGTGGTTGTCGAGAAACAGCGGTCACAGACAAACAAACGTACAGACGTACAGACAGACAGACAGAGATTACTGGAATTATAGATAGATAAGGTTGCGGAGCCTTCGCTGCGTCCCGCCATTCCGCGCGTTGGTGTTGAACTTGAGTCCGCCATTGAGTGTTCGCCTCGGGAGTTAAAGTCTCGCAAATCGGTCATCCGTAACTGTGGTGTTAATCACGGTTACGCGACAAGTGGTGTCAGGAGTGTAGGATTTGAACCCGTCGGACAAAATTTTTTGTCCGCGGCGAGACATCGACACGGTCGGACAAATTTTTTTGTCCGCGGGGCGACATCGACACGGTCGGGCGTACATTGCGCTCGACGTTCGAACGCAAAATTTTTATAGTTGAGGCGGAGAAATTTGATAATCAATTGGGCAAACGGAGCGCGATATCGCGTCTTCGTCAAATTTAAATTGTGTTTCAGGAATTATTAAAATAAATACGCGCGCGGGGAACGACCTTCCGAAAAGCGGATGTCGGAGGTCGACGAGATGGAAGTACGCAGCGAGGCCTCCGTCAGCGTTGGGAGTGAGCCGGAAATAGGGGAGTTTGATGCAGAGGTGAGCCTTGGAACCTCCCTCGTCCCGAGCACCAACTTATGCCCCTCCCCTACCGGGGAGTCGGGAACAAATGGGACGGCCCCGAGAGACGACCAGGCTTTAATGAAATTTTTTAAGGAATTAATGGATGCTCAGAGGGCCGAGGGTGAGCGAAACCTTGCAGAAATTCGGGGAGACATGAGGGCTCAGAGGGAGCGATTGGAGATAATGAGGGACGAAGCGAGGGCTCGGAGTGAAAAATTGGGGGCAATGAGGGACGAAGCGAGGGCTCGGAGTGAAAAATTGGGGGCAATGAGGGACGAAGCGAGGGCTCGGAGTGAAAAATTGGGGGTAATGAGGGACGAAGCGAGGGGTACCGGTGAGGGGTTAGACAACGGGATAAAAGAGGTGAAAAATGGGTTAGAGGGGTTAGAAAACAGTATGGAAGGAAAAATTGGGGAAATGGCACAGCAGCTGGGGGAAGCTAGATTGGGAACAGGAGAGAGTACGGCCCATGCAGATGTGCACGGGGCTCAGGAGCCGGGAATGGCAA
This sequence comes from Myxine glutinosa, assembly GCF_964187855.1. Lineage (NCBI taxonomy): Eukaryota > Metazoa > Chordata > Myxini > Myxiniformes > Myxinidae > Myxine > Myxine glutinosa. Next base: position 36,130,677 of record NC_136261.1, read on the forward strand.
AATTGGGAATTGCACAGGGAATGGCAATTGAAGTAAATGGGGAGACCGCAGGTCCACAGGTGGATGGGGAATGTCCACAGGTGGATGGGGAATGTCCACAGGTGGATGGGGAATGTCCACAGGTGGATGGGGAATGTGTACAGGTAGAGGGGGAATGCCTGCAGGTAAACGTGGAGAGTCCACAGGTGAGCGGGGAAGGAAATTTGGAATGTGAGAGTTGTAATGGGGAATGTTTCCCACATTCTGGCCTGGTTGTTTATCGGGACCGTGTGGATGTCACAACACCCCAACCGGGGGATGAATTTGGAATTGTGCAGCACCAGGGCGGTGGTGCGGAGCAAGAGGGGGTAGAGTTTTTGGGGGTCCATGCGATAGAGCCGGACCGGGTATTTATTGGGGATATTGATCAAAGCCTGGCGGGGCCAGGAATGATTTCTAATGATGAGGATGAGTTGATCCAGCGGCTGGAGACCTGTGACAGTCCCATGGAGGTAGAGCTTGTTCAGGCCCAAAGGAGTCTGGGGGAAGAGGTGAGTTGGTCCAAGGAGGTGGTTGGAATGACCGAGGGGACGCTCACTGTACACTGCTATTTGGAAACAGAGGCTCCAAAATTGGACAACCAGTTGGGGGAGTGTGTTGGCTCCGGGCTGGATTTGGATCTTGGAGGATCGGGAGATAGAGCTTCTGGAGATTTGGTCCCTGTAGGGAATTTGGATCAACTGCAGGGAGGGGCAGAACAACCGGTGGTAGAGGTTGTTCCCTGCAGCTGCGGGTTGGCAATGGGAATGAAAATTTGTAAAATAAAATGTAAAATAAAATTACAATGGGAAATTGATTTGGAGCAGCCATGGTGGGGATTGGTCCCCGGGCTGCGGGATTTGGACATGGAGAGGTCATGGGTGATGGCCTCGGGCAAAAGTTGCCCCTTTCAAAATTTGGGTATGCCGGCCAGCTGGGGGGCTGTGATGGCGAGATTTGGACGTGGGGTCCAGCCTTGGGTGTCGAGGTACGACCTGGGTCCCACGGGGGGTCTGGTGGAGTGTGGCGTCCCTTGTCCGTCGGGGCGCCGTCCGAGCTGGTGGCTCGGGCCGGCAGGGTCACCGGACCCTGGTGGGGGTTAAGACCTCCAGGGAGGTCCGAGGTGGTTTCTCAAGCCTGGGATGGCAAATATTGAGGACCACTGGGGGGAGGTGTTGTGGGTCGCGCTTTGGTGGTGGCACCGCAGATGGCCAGCTTGGGCCTGATGTAGTGATCACCCGGGCATGCGACCTGACACCCTCTCCCTGAGACTTTGGGACAACTGGCATGTGATGACCTGCCATGCCGTGTTGGTCGATGGACGCGGGTCAAACCGAATGGACAGGGATGGAGATAGCCTGCCGGACAACCATTGGGGCATCTGTGGAACGTGATGGTGTGAGTGACCTTCCACAGATGCTCCGTTATGATTTATGGACTCTCGGGTTGGGAAGAGAGCCATGGGGATGTGAATCGGGAGATGTGTAACGCGCCGAGCATATGGGCCATGCTCGGCTGGCATGTGTATGGCAAAGCATCCTTCTTTGGTGAGGTGAGTGAAATGTGACAAATGGTTGGCATGGGTAATCTGTGGGTTAGATGGAAATTTAAGGGTGGATTTTGAAATGCCATGGTGGACACTGTATAGTGACGCCATTATTGATCCAGGTGTGTAGACCAAAGTGTTGGAGGCTGTGATGAAATTAATAGGGTAGCAAGACACAGCTTTCAACTGGTTGCGGGGGCAACTGTGCTGATATTTGGGACGCGGGATGATGGGGATGTAGTTGTGTAGCCTGAGGGTCAACGTGGTGCTGTGCGTGTCCGAGGTGTGTGGACCATGTCTTCTGGGTGGGTCTCCTGGTGGAGCATGGCTGTTGACTGGACCTTGGTGTGGTCAAGTGTGGGTGAGCACTGGGGGGCTGCAGTTCTGTAGTCGGACTGGGGGATGATGGGGAGGTGCAGGGGACGTGGCTGTAGGGATGCCACGCACTGCGACCGTGCCCCCCAGGGCCGAGGTTGTGTGTGCGGTAGTGTGTGTTTTGGCAGCAAGTGCTCACCACATTGGCCAGCTGGGGCTGCTGCAGCTGTGTTCCTCGCAGGGGGGGCCGAAGGATGGATGGTGGGTCGCACCCTTATGGACACTCATGGGCCATGTTGGCGTTTTGACTGCTCACCTTGTCCCGGTGACCCTTGCACGGTAGAGGTGCAGAGCTGTCGTGGCCACAGGTAGTTGTGTAGTGATGATCACCGTTGGATGCGGATCCACATACCTGCCAGTGTAGTGGGGACAAAAGAGAAATTTGGAAGTATTTGGTAGGCCCAATGTGAAATTTTGGGAATTGTATGGGTGGATTGCACTTTGAACCTGACCAACCTGCAACTACCTGCACTTGAGGTGAGTGTTTTGAGGAGTACTGTCCCAGGCTTCAGGACTTGCTTTGGAAATTGGGGACATGTAAATTGGAGTTGGGAGGCGGGTGAGAGTGATGACATGGCCGGTGAGGGGATGGAATGGGAGCCACAGTGTCTTGTGGGTGGCGTATGTTTTTGTGTTGTGGTTAGGTGTTTTGATGTGGTCGTGAGAGTGGAACCTGGAGAGTGTGTGATGATTATTGGAGATAATGAGGGGTGATAATTGTGCTTTTGGAAATGTGCTTTTGGGAAGATGTGATGGTTTAAATGTGAACTGGGGGAATTTCACATGTAGCAGGCCATGGCAAGCCTTGTAACACCTTTTACACCATCTATGGAATTGTACTGAATTGTGCTGAGTTGTGTGGAGAATTGAATGGCAGTGGGGGAGGAAGTGTGTTTGGGGACCATGGGTGGGGAAGGTGTGTGTGTCCGCAGGTACAGAGCAAGCTCTGAGGAGCGATGCCTGCGGGCCCCCCTCTGCGGCAATTACCCCTGGCAGCCGGTGGTAACTGGAAATTGGAGCTCGTCGGTGGAGGGTCTGGTTGGGCGCCGCGGGGTGAGGAAGTCCCCCGGTGACCCGTGTTGCTGCGTGAAAGCAGGAGGCAAAGGAGCCTGGTGTGTGTGGAGACCCTCACCGGCGAGGTAACGGCGGAAAGGGGCTGTTGGGCTGTCACGGGGCCAAGAGGTAAAGGGGGGGGGGGGCAATGAATTTGTAAGTCGGTTGACTTGTTTTTGGGACTGCGGGCACCACAGCCTGATGCGCCCCCACCATCTTTTGTGCGGTACCTCCCCGCTGCCTAGTTGAGGAATGCACACACACGTGAATGACATCAATGCCATGGTCCTGCAGGGGGTGTATTGGGAATAAGTGCTTTGTTGATTTTTGCAATGCCTTGATGACCTATGGAATGAGAATGAGTGGTTAAGGGGTCTGTGTAGCATGAATGTGGGCGAAATCCACCGAGCCGTGTCACTCACCTGTAACATCTGGACGGGGCCCGTGGAAATTTAGGGGGATGCATTGGGGATGGCCCCGCAGGTAAGGTTGAGTCTTGTGGCATCCACCGGGGGACGCGGTCTGTAGACCGGGGTATGTACAAAGGTTAGAGTTTTGAGTTTGGAAAGATGGTTAAGTTTTGTGGTTAAGTTAGCGTTGTGTGTTGTTGTTTCCTCCCTCCACAGGAACAACGAAGAAGATGTACATACTTGCATGATGGTTAAGGGGTTCAGCATGTTAAGGAAGTGTAGGTAGGTAGTCCGACTCACTTCCCACAGCCCTTCCTGATTTATTTCATAGGTTAATTAAGTGTGTGACAGTAAGTGTTAAGGCTGGAATGGTAGCCCTGCGGTGAACCTTGCAGGAGCTACGGTTCCAGGGGGGGGGCTGTGTTATGAATTTGGTAATGCAACATCTAGAGCTAGGTAGATCTGAATAGGTAGGTATTCGGCTGTCGTGACAGGGACTCTACATGTAATAAGTTATTGATGTTCAGGCGGTTGTCGGGGTAAGATGTATGAGTGTGGATCTACCTGGAGATTCGAGTGTTAAATAGTGAGGGATTAAAGGTAACGCCCCTGTGAGTATCACCTAGTAATCAAACCTTTGTCCTTTATGGCACTGCAAACCACATAAACATTAGTTAGGTCCTTAGCGCAACATTAAATAATTCCCTTTCCCTGACAAGGACTTCGTATTAAATTGACAGGAAACCAGGTCAAAAACACCGCCACAAGTGGCCGCCACCGTGTACACCTCCAAGGCCTACAAACCTGGCCGGCACGTGTTATGCCGGGACCGCAGGGTGGCGGAGGGGGGAGATGTCAGGAGTCGCGGGAGGCTTTGATTGGCTGAGAAGTGCGCCAATGTGACGTCATCGGCCACCAATATAGGCGACGGTCGGACGCCATTTCAGGAGTTCGCGAAGTTGAGTTGAGTTCGTGGCAGACGCAGGCAGGCACCAGAGAGTTGAGTCGCAAGTCACACGGAGTTAGTTCGCCAGTTGGAGTTGGAGAGGACACGCCATTTCGGGCAGTCGCAGTCGAGTTCGAGCTTGGCAGTGAGCAATTGAGAAGCGAGTTGGAAGGACGAGACGTGCAGTCACACCTGCGTTCTCTCCGGTCCTGTCTTCGTGCTTTGTGTGGGGATCGACCTCGTGTGAAGCTGCTGGCTTGCGTTGGGTGCTTTGGAGCGTGGTGCACGGACCTGGTGGGCGGCGAGAGGATCGGAGCCTGGTGGAGCAAGGCCTCGTCACTCGTGGGTGCATCGGGGCCGAGCGGTGCCGGGGTGGACGGCAAACAATACAAGACGACAAAGACAGATAAGCCGAGCTCCTTGTGTACATTTTACAAGACGTGTTATTTTCGTAATTAATCTCCCTCGTTTGTGTTTGCTGTCAGTCGCGTGGGGACGTCCCGATTTAGGTTTATTAGAGTTATTAGATTTACCGGCGGGCTTTTTCACTGGCTTTACTTTTCCTAATAAACCCTTATATTACTTTTTGTACATAATATCTGAACGCAGTTTTCCTGGGTGTTTGATTTTAATAGATAAGGTTGCGGAGCCTTCGCTGCGTCCCGCCATTCCGCGCGTTGGTGTTGAACTTGAGTCCGCCATTGAGTGTTCGCCTCGGGAGTTAAAGTCTCGCAAATCGGTCATCCGTAACTGTGGTGTTAATCACGGTTACGCGACAATATATATATATAAATATATATATATATATATATATACATATATATATATATATATATATATATATATATATATATATATATATATATATATATATATATATATATATATATATATATATATATATATATATATATATATATATATACAGGGTGGTCCACAATAATAATAATAAGCACAATAATAAACTTAGTTGTTTGTTGCAGGTATCGTTCTTCAAAATGTGCCCAGGGTTTCTGGACCACTCTGTACATACATATATATATATATGTCTTTTTTTTCTTCTTTTCTTTTTAAATTAAACTGCGAATACATGAATAAATAATGTAGAGACAGGTTACATGCTATGAACTTCGACAACGCAAAACTCATAAATGCTGGGATTGCGAATGTTGAGGCCTGACTGCATTTCACTTCACCGCTGTGACGTTATCGTCAACTTTCACTATGAATTTGTCCAATCAATTTTGTCTGATCGACCACATTATGTGTCTGTCTTTCATTCAGATATTACAAGGATGTACCCAGGACATCTTGCAAAAGCTCGGAAATCTTCGTTCTATTCAGGTATGACGTCATGTAGTTCTGAAGATGTGTGTGTAAACATATGTGCACTTCCCAGCTGTGACCTCATCATCAACATTCAGTCTGAATATGTCCAAATGCTTTTTTTGTGATCCAACATCTTTCGTTATGTCCATTTCTGTCATACAAAACATAATGGCAAATTCGGACACCATCTTGGATAGGCTCAGTATTCTTCCCATTCACTAGTATACCTGCCAACCTTTTTTTGAAAGAAAAGCGGTAGGCTGGCGTTGCACGCGTCCCTAGGGGGGGTCAGGGGGCATGCCCCCCGGGAAATTTTCCAAAAAATGAAGCAAAATGGTGCAATCTCCTGCATTTTGAGACCACAGTTAGCTGAAATATATCAACATATTTTTAGAGTGAAAAAGAGAAAACAACATGGTTGATCTACTCACACAGTTAGCTGAAATATATCAACATATTTTTAGAGTGAAAAAGAGAAAACAACATGGTTGATCTACTCACCAATCTTTATTTTACTAAGACATCATGATCATCAGTCACGTTTCCATAAATTACTCACTGTACAAGCTCTACATGTATGTGCCCATACATGTACACAAGAGTTTACATAAACTCACTGATACATCTTTATGAATGAAATGACTGGCCACTCTGATTTCACACATGTTTACAGTTTCACACATGTTTACAGTTTTCAGGTTTGAACAGTTAAGATGCACATTTAGCTATTCAGAGCCTGGTAGGTGGCACGTTTGGCCTTCTTAAGAAGGTCGGCATCCGGCTTCCACGAGAAGCAGCTGACTCCATCCGGCTTGAAGATGTTAATCTTCCCTGCCAGCAAAGCACAGAGTGTTTCTGACGCCATGGCCCCCCAAAGTCGTTGTATCCCCCATGACTGATGGAGAAGTCTGATCGACACATATCACAGAAGGCATGTCCGTCTCCCTTACGCGAAGCCTTGATACACTTGAACTCTGTTGTCCAACTTGGCTTAAACTTGTTGACCCAGCGTGGGGTGGTTTTCTCTTTTCTGGTGTTTGCATTGTTGTCGTGCACTGAAGCGATGAGTACTCTCTGTTAACTGCAGTCTTTGATCATGAATGGAAAATGGCGCGTTGTCTTGAAATGAATGCCCGCTGTTTCCTGTCGTCCCATTGGTCATGCTTAGTTTGGAAGCAATAACCAATCGCTGACGAGATAAGAAATCAAGGTCAGGTACGAGTTTTGTAGAATGTTGAAGCAGCCGCGCGTGTAATACGATCTTGGCAGTGAGAAACGAACGCAAAACTGAAAAAACACAATTTTTTTTTTTTTCCAATAACAATTTCCAAATGCAGTATGTCTGACTAATAAAATCGGTATGCGTTGGGAGCTATAGAAAATCGGTAGGCTACCCCGCGAATCGGTAGGGTTGGTAGGTGCAACATGGTGCTAGGGATGTGGTGTCCTGGTGAACTCTTGTGCAGAGCACATTCTCACCGCATGTGGTGTAGACGTCCTTCTCTGACGTCAGATTTTCTACAACCTAAGATGGCCAATAAAACAAGCCTGATTAAACTGTATGTCGTTACGGATATTGCATATAAAGTGATGTAGGAATTACACTCGGTCATTATCATCCACATATTTTGAAGTGTATACTCGATGATACGTGTATATGGTTTGCGAAAAACAATCATGCAATACTGGATGGAGTCTTACCTGGTGTGCCAAGAAGTCGAATAGCTCTGTCTTGTTGTCTGCCAATCTCAAGAACTCCTGCCAATTTCCGGGAATCTTGTTGCATGGCGCAACACGCCGCCGAACACCTTTTCCACGGTTCTCTCTCGCAGTGGATTTCAAACTGTCGTCCAGGTACACATCCCAAATGATGTCGAGTCTGTTCACGTTTCGCAGCTGCGCTTTGACGTAAGGGCATATTCTTTGATATGACACCTGCGTAATGACACACCTGTGTGGCATATTCTTGGAATGTTTTGATGCCGATGGGCTTCAGCATGTTGATGATTGCAGCACCATCCAATATGACGACATCAACTGATGGGGCATCTCCACATGATGTGCAGTAGTTCTCGAGACATTCGAAACTGATCATCATCAAAACTGAGCATGACATCCCGGCCTTGTTTGTATGCATGAAGCCCTGGCATGTTTGCGAGTATTCGATTTTTCAAATCGGTGGAGTGTATACGTCCACTTATTGCAACTCCCAGTTCTGCCAGTCGGTCGGTGTATAACTGTAGAAGATCCACCAGTTTGAAAACAGGTGCAATAGCCTTGTCGCTCAATTTCGTCTCTTCTATGTATCCCATAAGTTCCACCAATGCTATACCATGAGACACTCAACGTTCTCTTTTTCTCCCTGTTCTGTCTTCCTGTTGCTGGCATTGTACAATTTGACAAGACAATTGGCATGGTACTTCGCTTCCTGGGCCACAAGGTCACGAGAACTGATTTGTGCAATTAACTTTTGATCCTGCAGTTTCAATGCACATTGTCTAACCCTCTGTGTGAGTCGTGGTGTCATTGCTTCATGCAGAGGTATCGCCTCTGTTCCAGCTTCATCACAGAAGAAACACTTGAAATCTTCTAGAGGATCTGTACATTCAGCCTGCCGTAACATGTAAGGTCCTCCTAGGGTATCGTCAGATGTACATGTAGTAGGTTGTGAAGCTAGGTGAACTCTGGCGAGGCGACTGGCACAGCACTTCAATCGGCATGATTTGTGCCATTGGGCATGATTTGTGCCATTGGGCATGATTACGTTCCAGTGTGCTTCCAATACCATCCCCTTCATCAAGCCTACGTATGTCAATCGGTAATGGTTGGTTGCCCACTTCAAGAAATTTGCTCAAGTTTTCACCCAGAGTATCATTTGCGTATCATATATTATATAACTTAACTATGATAAATCTGAAATAATCATCATTGGCCCTAAAACGCTCATAAAATCCACCAATAACTTTGCCCTCAACATCGACGGTATCCCAGTGTCCACCTCCCCTCACATCCGGAATCTTGGCATCATCTTTGACCAAACCCTCTCCTTCGACAAATACACTAAACAGATCACAAAATCGGCCTTCTTTCACCTGAAAAACATCGCCCGTCTCCATCCATCCCTCTCCTCCACGGCTGCAGAAACCCTCATCCACACCTTCATCACCTCCCGTCTGGAGTACTGCAATAGCCTCCTCTATGGTTCACCCTCAACAATCACCAATAAACTCCAATACATTCAGAACTCCGCTGCCCGTCTACTCACCCATTCCCGGGCCCGTGACCACATCACCCCCATCCTTTACAAGCTTCACTGGCTCCCCATCTCCCAGAGAATCCAAAATCCTCCTCTTGACCTACAAAGCCCTCCATAACCTGGCCCCATCCTACCTGGCTGACCTCCTCTCCAGACACACTCCCAACCGCAACCTCCGCTCTGCTGGTACCAACCTCCTGACCCCCCCCCCCCCCCATCCGGACCAAATTCAGATCCTGTGGGGACAGGGCCTTCTCCAACGCTGCTCCCACCCTCTGGAACTCACTACCTCACACCATCAGAGACTCCTCCTCACTCACCACATTCAAAACATCACTCAAGACCCACCTGTTCAACACTGCATTCAACATTTAACCCACAGCATTTAAAGCCATGATTATCTCTTCTTCTTCGCCCTCCTTTTTGCTATGGGTATTTCTCTATTGATTCTTGTTTTTTGCAATTGTTTTTATGTTTTGCTATGTATTATGTTTTGCACTCTGTCAAAGCGTCTTTGGGCTCCCTGAAAAGCGCTATATAAAATAAATGCATTATTATTATTATTATTATTATTATCATATCCAACACCAACATCTGTGCGTTTTGATTTTGCTGGACATTGCAGTGGTTTATCCGAGTGTTCTTGGCATAAGGCACACATACTCCAGTCTATCGGTTGACATGTGTCTAAAGTTGATCTCAGTGTCTCGCCGTGAACAAGTTTGCATTTTTTCCGTGTCGACATAATTCCTGTTCACTCACCTATGAAGAGAAGAAATACAAATTATTACAACAAGAAACAATAATTCCTTTTTCTTTCCCTTAATTATTGCATGATCCTGCAGTTCGTCACAATGGATAGTATGAAGATGATGATGATCCAACGAGGTGATGATATACATTCCTCCTGTAGGAGAGTGAGAAAGATTCATGCGAGTGTGAAAGTACTCGCCCCATGATATATATGCATTTTTTTCAACCAAATGATGGTTCCATTGGATTCAGCATGTCTGAAAACATGCAAAAGGATACTTTATTTAAGTTTATATGTTAACTATTCACAAAGATACGGCAATTAATAGACATTTTCAATTGCGGCGGTGGCCATTTTGAATTTTCGCACTTTTTTTTTTTTTTTTTTGTATACTGAATCGAGGCTCCTGAAAGAGCTAACATTTATTTCACAAACAAATCAACCAGACAAACAAAATATACAAAAAGAGGGAGCGGAAGACAAGATGGGGAGAGAAGGGGAAGCACACAACCACAACATTTGAGAGCAGGGAGAAGTGTGGGAGGGAGAGGGCTTGGGGGGAGGAGGCATGGGAAGGGGGGGGGGGGGGGGGGGAGAGGTATAAAACACAAGGGGACCGAAATTAGCGGGGGTAGAAAAGATCAAGGTTTGGTTTTTCTACCCACTTTATGGGCCCACTAAAGATCAAGCCCACTTTATGGGCTTCTCGGAAAAAATCCAGCTTGGTACCATATCTCAAGTTAATTCGTACCATCTTGGCATCATATATAGTCAGGTTCACTATGTCAATAAATTATATTTCGTTCAAAATCATGGTAGATTAGCAAACCTATACATTTTTGGAAAGGTTATAGCATAAGGAAACTAAAAATCAATGTTTACATTTGGAGAGATACCTGTATGTCGGCCATTTTGGATTTTCAAAATGACCACTGTAAAATACATATTTTGTTCTATTTCTGCCTCTAATTACCCTAAAAACTTTTTAAAATATACTAAACCTATATTTTCAGGGACAAGGAATCCAATGAAAGTATCAAATTAGTGCTATGGGGAATGGTAAGACACGAATCAAAGGTTTTGAATTGCAAAATACTGTCTTTATATTCGCGATAAGTTGCATAATCAAATACATGTTATCATTTTGTACAGGCAGTTAATAACATCAAAATGTGTCACAATAATTCATATCACCAAACATACACAGGCAGTCAGCAAAATCATATGTACACATGCAGTCAGTATAACTTCACATCTACACAGGCAGTCAATGGCATCAAACATACACGATTACAGAATATGCCATTTAGAGTTCGTCATCACTGTCCTGTGTGTCGTATCCGACAATATAGTCCGCATCGTTTTCACAGTCCGTTCCACACAAGCAAAGGTCGGTCAAATTGATTGGCAAATCAAATTGGTCGAATGGTTGATCGAATCGAATTCGATGAATCAAATCGAATTGGTCGAATGGTCGATCGAATCGAATTCGATGAATCGAATCGAATCGATCGAATTGGTCGAATGGTCGATCGAAGCGATTGGTCGAATTGGTCGAATCGAATTGGTCGGAATTGGCAAATGTAAACATTGATTTTCAGATTTTCCATGTAATAACGTTTCCAAAAATGTATAGGTTTGCTAATCTACCATGATTTTGAACGAAAAAACATAGTGAACCAGACTATATATGCCAATTTTGGTGCTTTTACCACCAAACCCACAATCATTTCACATATCTGCCCCACTAATATGAGCACCATCTGCAGAACTGGTTCATTATTAAGTGAGAGTTAGTGCACTACCTGCACTGGAAATTGTAGGTGAGAGTTGGAATTTGGGCACGCAATGTAATTATGAATTGGAAGATGCCTTGACCTGACCTCTCGACATCAGAGGCAATTTTGCATTCGGTTTGGTCCCACAAGGACCTGGGTCTACACCAGCCATGATTACCATAAAGCTTCCTATAAGCAGACAAACAATTAGAATAGGGTGAAAGGTTCAAACTATGTGTTTCCTGCTAAGCTTACTTACAAAAATTGTAATCATTCATTTATTTAGACCTTTAGGTCAAGGTTTTCTCCCATGATTCCTCGGAAACAGTCATTTCAACAAGCCCCTTAGATTTGGTCACCCTCCTCTCTCCTTACAAATGGCTTATCATTCCATGAACAGAATCCCATTAAATTACACTGTTTTGGCAATAATTATTTTGTCTTGGCTCATTTGAAGAGTTAGATATATCAGTCCACACTGGCATCCCATTCTTTCCTGTAGGTGATCCTTTTTGCTCGTCAACTTGAACGGTACTCCATAAATATTCTCCCACGTAAGCTGAAAGACAGCCCTAATATTTTGAGGAAATTGTTTTCAGAACCGCCAAGTTTTCACAAACGTTCAGATTAGAGCGTGACTTGCCACAATTGTGCCGACAAGAAACTGTGAAGTTATCTTTGATCAAATGTGACCTTGACAGCAATGAAATGGAGATGTTCCACCGGCGGCGGACGTGTCATCGCTCTGCAGGGGCGGACGGCGACGAGCGCGTACATTAGGGGGTGCGGAGCTGGAAGGTCCACTGATTTCGGAAGGGAAAGCTGTAGGGATCTACGGCGATAAGACTGAGATGGAAGAGAATGAACGCAGGATATGCCCATCACAGTAGGCCTCGAGGTTCCTTCCACTTGTGCTTGGGAGGACAGTGAAATGCTGTGCGCAGCAGGCATAAATCTTTATTACGGCATGACAGCGGTGGATATTAGCTTTGTCAGCTGACAGGTTTGGTGGCTTACAGAAAGCTGGAATGGGGGCCGGGAGGGAGTGCAATGGAGGGCTGGGGAAAAGGAAAAATCGGTTCATCTGACGTGATGTCCATGGCAAGTGATGGTTATGCGCAGCCATGCTTGCCGACATTGGTGGTGGGTTTGTAAACGGCGCATCAACCACAATAGGCTTGTTCTTTGTCGGCTACTTAGCTTCCTTCTCCCAAAGCAAAAGTATTCCTCCCTCCCAAATCATCAACTTTCACTTATTTTGGTTTCTCCACAACTCTTTTCCCTATGCAGACATTATTTATCTCTGCCGCCAAAGGTGGACGGAGGTTACATTTTCACCCCTTTGTCTGTCTGTCTGTGAGCAGGATATCCCAAAAATTATGGATGAAACTTGGTGGACAGGTTGAGTTTGAGACGGAGGAATTTATGAGATTTTGGTGAAGATCCGGATCTAGATATGTACATGGGAATTTTTCATTTTTTAAAGTGAATCTTCATAATTGAGAGATGGAGCCAAAACGATATACAGTCATACCCCGTTTTACGCCATTTCGACCTACGCCAAATCCGACTTTACGCCACTCATCTAGAGTAAATTTCAGTTCAGCGAACGTCATGTGCGACTTTACGTCACTCCTACGGACGTGAAAAAAATTAAACAATTTAAACAATTGGATGTTTTAACGTTTTAACGATCGTTGATCGTTGTTTTAACGTTGATGTTTTAACGATCGAAACAATTTAAAATACAATAAAAAGCACATTAAAAATATTTTTAAAATGTACGTACAGTATACGTACGCGTAGCTGCTGGTTCTCATTCAAAACAAAGGCGACGCCATATGCATTTTGTCCTGTGCTGCGGTCGCGTGCTTGCTTTGCCTTTCGCTGGTATTTTTGTGATTATTCCTTTACTGTGTAAAGGTTTCTTTACTGTGTAAAACAACCAACGTAACGTGGCAACGGCGAAACATGACGATGCCGGCTCGGACATACAGTATACGTTTGTGTGTATATATATATATATATATATATATATATAGAAAGGCAGGACCCAGTACCTCCAATGACGGTGGCTCATAGTGCGAGAGGACTGGGGGGTGATAGTGGGAGATAGTGTCCGATGTAGAGGGATGGTAGCTCTACCATCCCTCACGTTGGGGCAAAGGAGCAGTAGATTTATGGGGTTTGGCAGTGTGAACTAGCCGAGGGCGGGCTAGGATATTGTTAGGGATTTATAAGGATGACAATAGGAGACCGAGATTTAAGTAGAGACATTGATACAGGGAGAGGGGACGTAGTCAGATTAGAAGGATGTTAATGATTAGGGAAGTGCTTAGTAGAAGGGAAGACAGGGAAAGCACAAGTATTAGAGGGAAGTAGTTATTTAGATGATGCTGTGTGTGTGTAATTGTGGGCGCCTCTTGGGCTTGGTGAAATGAGGCATTGGTCGAGAATGGTTGTGTGTGTGAGAATCTGGTTATAATTGAACTTGGTGAAATGAGGCAATGGTCTGGGATGACCGGAGAAAGTGTATGAGTGGTGTCTTGAGGACATGTGTAATGGTGTTGAGTGATTGGCTTGCATGGGGTGCAAGTGGATAAATGGAGAGAATATTTGGTGTGTGGGAATAAATGGTGTGTGGAGTGAGTAGTGTGGATTGAGTGGTGTGGTAAGGCATTTTTAAGACATTACGCCCGGTTTACGTCAAAATCTGAGTTACGTCACAGCTTATGGAACCAATTAATGACGTAGGCCGGGGTATTACTGTGGTATTACTGTGAAAGACAGCCCGGATGACTAGCAGAAGTACCTGGCGTTGCCGGGCGGGGGAGGGAGGGGAACGGGGGGAGGGGAGCAGAGGGGAGGGGAGGGGAATGGGGGGGAGGAGAGGGGAGGGGAATGGGGGGAGGAGGAGGAGGGAGGGGGAGGAAGGGGGGGGGGGAAGGGGAGCAGTCAGAAGTGGAAGCTCTTTTACAGAGAATTTATATCTTAAAGGGAAGGGGAGGGGGGGAGAAGGGTGGGGAGGGGGAGGGGGGGGAAGGGGAGGGGAGGTGGGAGGCAGGAGAGGAATGGGAGTGGCTCACGTTTCTGAATGAATGTGGCTCACATTTCTGAGTGAATGTGGCTCACGTTTGAGTGAATGTGGCTCACATTTGAGTGAATGTGGCTCATGTTTCTGAGTGAATGTGGCTCACGTTTCTGAGTTGTGTGATGCCGATCAGGAAGAAGAAGAAGCCATACTTCCAAATTCGTACACTTCCGGAATTGTTTTGTATTTATTTCTGCGAATGTGTACTTGTATATAACTGTCATTCATTTTAAAAGGCTGAGGCACTATCGAGCGATTTATTTATTTATTTTTTCACTCCAAAAAAACAAACTTTTTTTTTTCAATATTTTTCTTTTTGGCCTAAAACACTCCCAGGCACTCACTGATGAACCTCTGAACGTTTGATGAAGATCCGTTCACCCATCTCTGAATAAAACGCGGACACACACACACACAGACAACTCGCGTTGTATATATATTGTTACGGACACGACTTTGATGTTATGGTGGGCCGAGCGGAATGGCCGCCGTGTCCGCACAAGTTACCCGATTACACTCGAACCTTGGCCGAGTCGCGCTACGCTAAATCAATTGAGGAAAGGACACAACGGCTGGGTTTAAAATGACACGACACCAGGGGTACGGTTCTCAAGACCTCCGGAGGAGGTTATAATATTGCGGAAGGTTAGATTACAGGGATGATAGAGAGACAGCATAGAAAGATAGGCACTTAATTACGGTCTTGTAGTAGCCCCGACAGACGACAGATAAACAGGACAAAACTGACTCACACGGGGATTGATGGCAAGGAAAGCGGGTAGTCGATGGCTCAAGGTGCACTCTTGGCTCAGGGGCAAACTCAACCCGGTCCGGTCCAAAGATGCGAGGAGGTCGCTCAGCGCTCGGAGGTCGCGACTTGTCTTTCCAAGCTGGGGGCGCATCTGACGTCACGTCCGGTAGGCTGCGTATATCCGGCGGGGAGTGACACGCCCTCGGCTCGTTAGCTCCGCCCCAGATGGAATCGGCCCGTTGCTTCTCATTGGGTGCGTGCGGGGGGGTTACCGGCTCCGCCCTTGACGAGGGGCCGACAGGCAGCCCCTTCTTGGTAACCCCGTCGGCGCACATGGGTAATGGCGGCTAACCGAGCCGGAGTGAGGACGCACACTCCCCGCGCGCTATTGTGGTAGTTGTTGTTGTAGTTGTGGTTGTTGTGGTTTCATGAGGAAGATGGGAGGAGGTATGGGGAGGTCCTAAACTCACTACTGGTGCCATACAATCACATTCTGGTGCAACGAAGAGTCAGAATTAATGGAAACGAGTCCTTAACTGACATAGACTAAGAATAACTAGCAAGATGTCCGAAAGTTGTCTACGTGAGATGCGGTGGACCTGGGCACGACATTTAATGGGGGAAAAAGGGGAAGGTCGGTTCTACAGAGTGTTATTTACAGGCAATGGGACTAGGGAATGGGGGATTGGGGATAGTTGGGGAGTATTGGGGAAATAGGGGAATATTTACAAGCGGATATGGAGGCCAAATGCCATATCCGCAACATTGCACCCTTCTCTACCCTCGGGCCATCCCGACCCGATAAATTTTTACCTATTTTAGTGTGGCACTCAGATGTAGTTCCCTCTACTATTAACTCTACCCTGAGTGCGACAGTTTTACAGATGTTCACAAATGAGTAAATATGTCCCCCTGCGACGTTGCACCCTTCTCCTCACAGAAACACACCCACAGGATAACCGAATCGCGGAAAGAATTCTCAAACTAAACATACAGCCGGTAGGGAGCATTATTTACAAGACTACGCTGATCTTTACACTACGATCCAGGACCTGTTTTTGGAGGAACACATGCAGATGTTATGCATAGAGAGAGCACGCATGCCAGCATCGATACACCAACCCACGAGTGCTCTGTGGCCTTACGGCCTTTAATAACGTGCAGAGCACCCCTTCCAAGCACCAAAAGCACCACCCCATCACACAGTCAGCACCATCCGGTGCAGTTACCATTGTTCATTAAAATAAAAACAACAACCCTTAACCCTGCAGGTGCCTCTTGCTCTTCGTGTGGTGCACTTGGCCTTCTGGCTTCTTTCAAAATAAAGAAAGGCGCCAACCGCGTCCATTTCTTTATTGTGGCCGTCAGGGGGCCAACTATTAGTGGTTCACCTGTATGGCATAGGTGCCACGTTGACCCATAGGTCCATCCACGGGTGGTGCTTGGCCGCAAAAGAACTGCGGTCCATTGTGGGTGGCCACCAACATTGCGGTCCATATGGTGTATCGATCCAGGCAGCAAGCAGCGAAAGTGCAGGCCCACAACTGCGGATCCAGCACCTCTCTCTCCTCTCTCTCTGCCCCAAAACCAGATCCTCGGAGGTGGGAGACAAAAGAAGAAGACAAGTGAGTAAGGTGGTAAGGGCGCAAAAGTGCACGCAATATAAGATGATGCACACTGGGGGCACATGGGAACCAGGTGAGACAGGTACGTTCCTACCGTACGCCCCCCCCCCCCCCCCCCCCCACCAGGTAACCTACATGGCCCTTCCCTTACCCCTTACTGTATCCACAAAACACAACACTACCCATAAACATCTACTTTACAAATCAACAAACGTCCCTACTGTCTTCCCCGTTCCTCCCATAAACCAAATTCGTCTTCTCTCCCTCCTAACCAATCAAATTTGCCATTTTCAACTTTCATCAAAATTTGCCATCTCCAACTCAACATCATAATTTGTCATCACCAATTCATCATCAGTCCCTCCTAAGGAGGGAGAGATGGAATCACCCCAATGTCTCATCCATGTCGTGATGCGTCTCACCAATCCACACAGCAATCCTTACTTCCTGCAACACAAAACAAAGAAAACACAGGTGTGGAGTCATCATCATCACCTCAGGTAAGTGGCTGCGTATGGTGCGACAGGTTCATCAATCCTAACTATTTCCTAAATGACTTTAACAACTTTACATTACCCGGGGTCTTTCTCCTGCCAAACCATTGGCCCTCTTACACTATGGGTTCTAAAAACCAATTCCCATTGACCAACTGTGGTGCTTTTCAATTTGGGGTCTCACTCCCCCGATTCATCTCCCGGTGCCCTCGCACAATTTCTGGGCTGTGGCGTGTACCTCTCCCAGTGGGTCTACCCACCTGCACACCTCCACCACTGCAGTTGCCTCCGAGCTTACCTGCTCCTTACCCTAACCTAACTACCTGGGGAAGGCCCTCTGACGCTCTCCCCACTCGGTGCCCTCTCTGGCACTGGGCTACCCGGGGCCGTCCTCCGGATCCTCGGGCCCCATCCACAACTCTACCGGCTCCCAGAGCCCACCTGCGGCCTCACCTGGCCGACATCCTCACAGTGGTGGAGTGCCCAACCAACTACACACACTAACAGGCTACACGCCCAGCCATTTCCACAACACTAATGCACCCATCCACAATACCATTCTGCAACCGCACCACAAATGCCAATATCCAACCACAATTTACCTATACCCTCTACCTAACACTTACACTACCCGCCCCGGGTATCCGTGATGGGGGTCCACTCTTCCCCCATTCACACCTTCGCACCATGCACACCACTCCGTACCACTTACTCCAACTCTCTCCACACACCTGTACCTGCACACCTGTGCTCTCACACCTGGTGCCACCTGCACCCTTCTCTCCCCAAGCGCATTCGCGCTGATCCACAACACTCACTACTCATACACTGCTCCACACACCTGTCCAGTTGCACACCTGTGCAATCACACCTGTTCAATTCTCACACACACGGCATCATCTCAGCTAACTACTCCCCTCTGAAACTTGCGCTTCCCAGTCGTCCCTTAATCAATAATATATTCCCAATCAATCAACAACAATCAACAATCAATCAACAATATTACTAAGATGGCCATCTCATATATTTCCCCCCTTGACCCACACTCACTGCACCCTCAATGGTCACTGTCCCTCACAATGTCTCTGGGCCCCTCCAGACCAAGGTGAAGGTCGACTTCGCCGCACACGGGCGGTTGAACGGACCCCTGGCTGACGTGCTTCAAACGTGCACGTCCCGTACCGGGAACGGCCTCTGGGCGTGATTGCGGCCTCTGGGCTGTGAACGGCTCGCAAAGCGCGCGAGGCCCAAGGTGCGACCCGTACACGCCCTCGGAGGCGTCGAGGCGAACAGTGCCGGACGCTTGGTTCCTTCCAGGAACCCACGGCAACCTGACACGTAACAGGCAATCACCCCGCGCAGGTAACTCCTCTCGCCCGACGGGCTTTTCACACTCAGCGTTCCCAACGCTGATCAATATTGACGCCGCTCGTGTCGGAGCTGGGCGAGGAGAAGAAGATGGCCGCTTTCTCTCCCGACCTTGTCTCTTTTTTTCTTCTTCCGGTTCACCATCCCGTTTCCGGTCTCCTGTTAGCAGGAGCGCTTCTAACCATTTAACCACAACAACCTTTAATAGAATAAACATTAATAAGCAATGACCTGAATAGTAATTCACATAAATCCGGAATCCGTAACACCACTCGTAATTTGAGTGCGCTAAGCGCACTTCAGGTCCGAATCTCGCTCCCGACACCAACTGTTGCGGCCAATAGTACAATTGTTGTCCAAAATTTGGGCTAAATAAATTTAGTCCCAGGTTCGAATCCCAACTCCTGACTACCAATTGTTGCGGATCTCTCTGCCGGCCCCTTTTCCCCTTACCAAGGGGGAATTAATCCCCTTGTCTGCGTCTGACCGACGTGAGTCCTGAAGCTGCCCAGCTCCCTCCAGAGAGGCAGGTGAGCAACCGCGGACAAGATGTTATTTGCCGAGCGGATTAGCAGCCGCGGCTCGAACCATTAGCAATACTACACCCGATCCTAAACGTTGGCCAAATCGTGCCACAGGTATTCAATGATGGAAATCACAAGGACGATCGGACGAGGAAGAAGAAGAAGGCAAAGGTAGGAAATAACAGGATTTATTATTATTTACACAAGACTAAAGGAAGCAAAGCAATCAAAGTAATATACAGAAAATGGAGGGAGCAGAAGGACACAGCAATTTCTAGCTTATCTGTACAGGCTTAACTTATACCCAGGACAATACAGACAGAACGAACTCACTCACACGAATAGGGAATTGCAGATTGGATTGGCTGGAGGGATCAGAAGGTTCAGGTGGTCCACAGAACGGGCGATAGGGAGGTCCGAGGGTCGCAGCACGACGTCGGGGTTCGCGTGCACGCACTTGTTCTTTTGGAGGTAGGTTCCGGCAGTTGCCATCAGTGCTGGTTGGTATTGCGAGCAGGGCGTCCCTGCAGGACGTTCGCGCCACGCAGAATGAACAGTCCTCCCCACTGGTGTTCCTTGCTCATGCACCTCCCTTCACAGAACTTCTCAATGTGTGCTCCCTCACTCATCTGCTGGTGGGGGCTCTCCCCCCACGGGTTATATAGCCACGCCCTACCAAGCCATGACCACACCTTACCAAGCCGTGCCCACCGAGTCCTGGTTGGGCGCAAGGGCTTCCTGGCTCCACCTCCTGAAGACGATGGGCCGGCCACGCCCTTCTCCCCCGAGTTGACCGCGTGCGTAATGGCGTCTTGGGGTGAAGAAAACCGCCCAAAGTTACTGGCACTTTGAAGAGTCCATGGGGGCGTCGGAGGGATCTATCTTATTTCAATTCGGTGCAATGCAGGGTCAACTAGTGGGAAACAGAGCCTTAAACTACATAGAATAAGAAATAACTATTTAGAAGGGCATATGGTGGCCTACGTGCTTGCGATGGATTAACTCAGGGGATGACCCTTGACCTTCACACTTAATGGAGGTATTTACAAGGATCATTACACTATTTACAGAGGGTGATATTTACAACAAAGGATTCTCAAATCTGCAACAATATATATATACTAGCGGGGTCACCCGTGGGAATCCCACGGGCATGGATGTGTGTGACATTTCGACATATTGAGTTATATGCTGCACATTCATTTTTACAAAATGGTTACTGGCAAGTCATCAGATCCAGAAATGGTGTGAATTTAGTTATTTCACATAATATGTGACCCCTCACTCCTCTCCACCTGACACTCTCCTGTCTCCACCTGACACTCTCCTGTCTCCACCTGACACTCTCCTCTCTCCACCTAGCACTCCTCTCCTCTCCAAACCCTCACATCCCTCTCCTTTCCAATCCCTCACCTCTCCAATCCCTCACACTCCTCTCCTCTCCAATCCTTCACACGCCTCTCCAATCGCGCCTCACACTCCTCTCCAATCGCGCCTCACACTCCTCTCCAATCGCGCCTCACACTCCTCTCCAATCGTGCCTCACACTCCTCTCCAATCGTGCCTCACACTCCCCTCCAATCACTCCTCTCCAATCGTGCCTCACACTCCTCTCCAATCGTGCCTCACACTCCTCTCCAATCGTGCCTCACACTCCTCTCCAATCGCGCCTCACACTCCTCTCCAATCGCGCCTCACTCGCCTCTCCAATCGGCTTTCCCCGTCTCGTTTCTCTCCTTTTTCTCCCGTCTCGTTCTTTTTCTTGCTCCAAATCGGCCCGTCGGAATCGGAAATCGGCCCGTCTCGCCCGTCGGCCCGTCGGAATCGGAAATCGGCCCGTCTTGCTTTTGTGCTTGTGCGTAAATAAATTGTGTTCATGACACCATTTCTGGTGTTGGGCTAGCGGCTAGGGTGCCGGCTTAGGATCCTGGGTTCGAATCTCGGTCGATCGCCGAATTAATGCCAGGGGGGTTGACTCAGCCTGTCATCCTTCCGAGGTCGGCTAATTGAGTACCAGTTCACTGGTAATTCCCTGTTTGTCGTTGAAGGCGGCAAAAAGGGTTGGCGTCAGGAAGGGCATCCGGCCGTAAAACATTGCTTCAAAAAGGGGACAAAAAAACAACAACTACCACGGTCCCCGAAAAGGCCAACCCCCGCTTTGCGGGGAAAAATGGCCTCTAAACGGTGGTTTTTACACCATTTCTGGATCTGATGACTTGCCAGTAACCATTTTGTAAAAATGAATGTGCAGCATCTAACTCAATATGTCGAAATGTCACACACATCCATGCCCGTGGGATTCCCACGGGTGACCCCGCAAGTTTGCATTGACGTTCGTCGATGGACTCGTTCGCCCGTCTCATTCGTTTTCTTGCTGCATCCTGTTCAAGTCTGCGTTCTTCATCGATCGTCTCATTCATTTTGGAAATAGAAGTTTCCACGCAGCGCATGAATTGTCACGATCCTCAAGAGGAATTTGTCTCGTAATCATCAAATGATAAATGGCAAGTAAATTATATTGTGGAAAATTAAAGATTTCAAATAAACCTATTTAAAGTGTATTCGCACATAACTAATTTTAAAAAACGAAGAAATATCTCTCGGTAATTTCCTGAAACATATTTTACTTCCGGCTAATAATGTTGAATTAAATTAAAACGAAGAAATATATGTCGGCATCATTGTTGACGTTTTTGTGACGACTGTCATCAAACGAAAAAGTAATATATCTTAACGGAAAAGCAAAAGCGAATTTTTAATATATATCGACACGTTGCCGTCGGTGTCATGTTGGGCGGTGTATGATACACCATGACGCGATTTTAAAAAATATATCTCTGCATTTTCCCGCGTGTGTGGAATGTTCTCAATTATTGCTGACACCGAGTCCAAAACCATCGATAAAAATGAAATCATATGGTGAGTTAGATTGGAGATAAAGGCGTGAGAGAGACTCAATGGCCTTGAAGTTGAAGTTACAGGCGTTTGAGAATTCATTTCGTTCTATAAACGGCAACTTTCATTGGATTTCCTTCCCGTTTTTTTTCAACCGAGTCGAAAACTATGTTAGCGACTGTGAAAAATGAAATGATATATCGAATTTTTAATATGTATCGACACGTTGCCGTCGGTGTCATGTTAGGCGGTGTATGATACACCATGACGCGATTTTAAAAAATATATCTGCATTTTCCCGCGTGTGTGGAATGTTCTCAATTATTGCTGACACCGACTCTAAAACCATCGATAAAAATGAAATCATATGGTGAGTTAGATTGGAGATAAAGGCGTGAGAGAGACTCAATGGCCTTGAAGTTACAGGCATTTGAGAATTCATTTCGTTCTATAAACGGCAACTTTCATCGGATTTTCTTCTCGTTTTTTTTCAACCGAGTCTAAAACTATGTTAGCGACTGTGAAAAATGAAATGATATATCGAATTTAAAATAGATATCGACACATTGCCGTCGGTGTCATGTTGGGCGGTGTATGATACACCATGACGCGATTTTAAAAAATATATCTCTGCATTTTCCCGCGTGTGTGGAATGTTTGTGGAAAATTAAAGATTTCAAATAAACCTATTTAAAGTGTATGCGCACATAACTAATAAAAAAAACGAAGAAATATCTCTCGGTAATTTCCTGAAACATATTTTACTTCCGGCTAATATGTTGAATGAAATAAAAACGAAGAAATATATGTCGGCATCATTGTTGACGTTTTTGTGACGACTATCATCAAACGAAATAGTAATATATCATAACGGAAAAACAAAAGCGAATTTTTAATATATATCGACACATTGCCGGCGGTGTCATGTTGGGCGGTGTATGATACACCATGACGCGATTTTAAAAAATATATCTCTGCATTTTCCCGCGTGTGTGGATTGTTCTCAATGCTTGCTGACACCGAGTCTAAAAGTAAAACCATCGATAAAAATGAAATCATATGGTGAGTTAGATTGGAGATAAAGGCGTGAGAGAGACTCAATGGCCTTGAAGTTACAGGCCTTTGAGAATTCATTTCGTTCTATAAACGGCAACTTTCATCGGATTTTCTTCCCGTTTTTTTTCAACCGAGTCTAAAACTATGTTAGCGACTGTGAAAAATGAAATGATTTATCGAATTTGATTTGAAATAAAACTGGGGGAGAGCAAGACACCACGGGCCTACAAAACAGGACTCAAAGCTATGCGAGTTAATAAAATGGTGGATATTTGTTTATAGCCACTCCCAGAATGGGTGGAGCTATGGGTGGAGCTACTCTGCAAACCGAGTAAGCCACACCCCGGACAGACACCCAACAGATAGACAGACAGACAGACAGAATCATCTACGGCTATTATAATATAGATCTCTCGGTAATTTCCTGAAACATATTTTACTTCCGGCTAATAATGTTGAATTAAATTAAAACGAAGAAATATATGTCGGCATCATTGTTGACGTTTTTGTGACGACTGTCATCAAACGAAAAAGTAATATATCTTAACGGAAAAGCAAAAGCGAATTTTTAATATATATCGACACGTTGCCGTCGGTGTCATGTTGGGCGGTGTATGATACACCATGACGCGATTTTTAAAAATATATCTCTGCATTTTCCCGCGTGTGTGGAATGTTCTCAATTATTGCTGACACCGAGTCCAAAACCATCGATAAAAATGAAATCATATGGTGAGTTAGATTGGAGATAAAGGCGTGAGAGAGACTCAATGGCCTTGAAGTTGAAGTTACAGGCGTTTGAGAATTCATTTCGTTCTATAAACGGCAACTTTCATTGGATTTCCTTCCCGTTTTTTTTCAACCGAGTCGAAAACTATGTTAGCGACTGTGAAAAATGAAATGATATATCGAATTTTTAATATGTATCGACACGTTGCCGTCGGTGTCATGTTAGGCGGTGTATGATACACCATGACGCGATTTTAAAAAATATATCTGCATTTTCCCGCGTGTGTGGAATGTTCTCAATTATTGCTGACACCGACTCTAAAACCATCGATAAAAATGAAATCATATGGTGAGTTATATTGGAGATAAAGGCGTGAGAGAGACTCAATGGCCTTGAAGTTACAGGCATTTGAGAATTCATTTCGTTCTATAAACGGCAACTTTCATCGGATTTTCTTCTCGTTTTTTTTCAACCGAGTCTAAAACTATGTTAGCGACTGTGAAAAATGAAATGATATATCGAATTTAAAATAGATATCGACACATTGCCGTCGGTGTCATGTTGGGCGGTGTATGATACACCATGACGCGATTTTAAAAAATATATCTCTGCATTTTCCCGCGTGTGTGGAATGTTTGTGGAAAATTAAAGATTTCAAATAAACCTATTTAAAGTGTATGCGCACATAACTAATAAAAAAAACGAAGAAATATCTCTCGGTAATTTCCTGAAACATATTTTACTTCCGGCTAATATGTTGAATGAAATAAAAACGAAGAAATATATGTCGGCATCATTGTTGACGTTTTTGTGACGACTATCATCAAACGAAATAGTAATATATCATAACGGAAAAGCAAAAGCGAATTTTTAATATATATCGACACATTGCCGGCGGTGTCATGTTGGGCGGTGTATGATACACCATGACGCGATTTTAAAAAATATATCTCTGCATTTTCCCGCGTGTGTGGATTGTTCTCAATTATTGCTGACACCGAGTCTAAAAGTAAAACCATCGATAAAAATGAAATCATATGGTGAGTTAGATTGGAGATAAAGGCGTGAGAGAGACTCAATGGCCTTGAAGTTACAGGCCTTTGAGAATTCATTTCGTTCTATAAACGGCAACTTTCATCGGATTTTCTTCCCGTTTTTTTTCAACCGAGTCTAAAACTATGTTAGCGACTGTGAAAAATGAAATGATTTATCGAATTTGATTTGAAATAAAACTGGGGGAGAGCAAGACACCACGGGCCTACAAAACAGGACTCGAAGCTATGCGAGTTAATAAAATGGTGGATATTTGTTTATAGCCACTCCCAGAATGGGTGGAGCTATGGGTGGAGCTACTCTGCAAACCGAGTAAGCCACACCCCGGACAGACACCCAACAGATAGACAGACAGACAGACAGAATCATCTACGGCTATTATAATATAGATCTCTCGGTAATTTCCTGAAACATATTTTACTTCCGGCTAATAATGTTGAATTAAATTAAAACGAAGAAATATATGTCGGCATCATTGTTGACGTTTTTGTGACGACTGTCATCAAACGAAAAAGTAATATATCTTAACGGAAAAGCAAAAGCGAATTTTTAATATATATCGACACGTTGCCGTCGGTGTCATGTTGGGCGGTGTATGATACACCATGACGCGATTTTTAAAAATATATCTCTGCATTTTCCCGCGTGTGTGGAATGTTCTCAATTATTGCTGACACCGAGTCCAAAACCATCGATAAAAATGAAATCATATGGTGAGTTAGATTGGAGATAAAGGCGTGAGAGAGACTCAATGGCCTTGAAGTTGAAGTTACAGGCGTTTGAGAATTCATTTCGTTCTATAAACGGCAACTTTCATTGGATTTCCTTCCCGTTTTTTTTCAACCGAGTCGAAAACTATGTTAGCGACTGTGAAAAATGAAATGATATATCGAATTTTTAATATGTATCGACACGTTGCCGTCGGTGTCATGTTAGGCGGTGTATGATACACCATGACGCGATTTTAAAAAATATATCTGCATTTTCCCGCGTGTGTGGAATGTTCTCAATTATTGCTGACACCGACTCTAAAACCATCGATAAAAATGAAATCATATGGTGAGTTAGATTGGAGATAAAGGCGTGAGAGAGACTCAATGGCCTTGAAGTTACAGGCATTTGAGAATTCATTTCGTTCTATAAACGGCAACTTTCATCGGATTTTCTTCTCGTTTTTTTTCAACCGAGTCTAAAACTATGTTAGCGACTGTGAAAAATGAAATGATATATCGAATTTAAAATAGATATCGACACATTGCCGTCGGTGTCATGTTGGGCGGTGTATGATACACCATGACGCGATTTTAAAAAATATATCTCTGCATTTTCCCGCGTGTGTGGAATGTTTGTGGAAAATTAAAGATTTCAAATAAACCTATTTAAAGTGTATGCGCACATAACTAATAAAAAAAACGAAGAAATATCTCTCGGTAATTTCCTGAAACATATTTTACTTCCGGCTAATATGTTGAATGAAATAAAAACGAAGAAATATATGTCGGCATCATTGTTGACGTTTTTGTGACGACTATCATCAAACGAAATAGTAATATATCATAACGGAAAAACAAAAGCGAATTTTTAATATATATCGACACATTGCCGGCGGTGTCATGTTGGGCGGTGTATGATACACCATGACGCGATTTTAAAAAATATATCTCTGCATTTTCCCGCGTGTGTGGATTGTTCTCAATGCTTGCTGACACCGAGTCTAAAAGTAAAACCATCGATAAAAATGAAATCATATGGTGAGTTAGATTGGAGATAAAGGCGTGAGAGAGACTCAATGGCCTTGAAGTTACAGGCCTTTGAGAATTCATTTCGTTCTATAAACGGCAACTTTCATCGGATTTTCTTCCCGTTTTTTTTCAACCGAGTCTAAAACTATGTTAGCGACTGTGAAAAATGAAATGATTTATCGAATTTGATTTGAAATAAAACTGGGGGAGAGCAAGACACCACGGGCCTACAAAACAGGACTCAAAGCTATGCGAGTTAATAAAATGGTGGATATTTGTTTATAGCCACTCCCAGAATGGGTGGAGCTATGGGTGGAGCTACTCTGCAAACCGAGTAAGCCACACCCCGGACAGACACCCAACAGATAGACAGACAGACAGACAGAATCATCTACGGCTATTATAATATAGATCTCTCGGTAATTTCCTGAAACATATTTTACTTCCGGCTAATAATGTTGAATTAAATTAAAACGAAGAAATATATGTCGGCATCATTGTTGACGTTTTTGTGACGACTGTCATCAAACGAAAAAGTAATATATCTTAACGGAAAAGCAAAAGCGAATTTTTAATATATATCGACACGTTGCCGTCGGTGTCATGTTGGGCGGTGTATGATACACCATGACGCGATTTTTAAAAATATATCTCTGCATTTTCCCGCGTGTGTGGAATGTTCTCAATTATTGCTGACACCGAGTCCAAAACCATCGATAAAAATGAAATCATATGGTGAGTTAGATTGGAGATAAAGGCGTGAGAGAGACTCAATGGCCTTGAAGTTGAAGTTACAGGCGTTTGAGAATTCATTTCGTTCTATAAACGGCAACTTTCATTGGATTTCCTTCCCGTTTTTTTTCAACCGAGTCGAAAACTATGTTGGCGACTGTGAAAAATGAAATGATATATCGAATTTTTAATATGTATCGACACGTTGCCGTCGGTGTCATGTTAGGCGGTGTATGATACACCATGACGCGATTTTAAAAAATATATCTGCATTTTCCCGCGTGTGTGGAATGTTCTCAATTATTGCTGACACCGACTCTAAAACCATCGATAAAAATGAAATCATATGGTGAGTTATATTGGAGATAAAGGCGTGAGAGAGACTCAATGGCCTTGAAGTTACAGGCATTTGAGAATTCATTTCGTTCTATAAACGGCAACTTTCATCGGATTTTCTTCTCGTTTTTTTTCAACCGAGTCTAAAACTATGTTAGCGACTGTGAAAAATGAAATGATATATCGAATTTAAAATAGATATCGACACATTGCCGTCGGTGTCATGTTGGGCGGTGTATGATACACCATGACGCGATTTTAAAAAATATATCTCTGCATTTTCCCGCGTGTGTGGAATGTTTGTGGAAAATTAAAGATTTCAAATAAACCTATTTAAAGTGTATGCGCACATAACTAATAAAAAAAACGAAGAAATATCTCTCGGTAATTTCCTGAAACATATTTTACTTCCGGCTAATATGTTGAATGAAATAAAAACGAAGAAATATATGTCGGCATCATTGTTGACGTTTTTGTGACGACTATCATCAAACGAAATAGTAATATATCATAACGGAAAAACAAAAGCGAATTTTTAATATATATCGACACATTGCCGGCGGTGTCATGTTGGGCGGTGTATGATACACCATGACGCGATTTTAAAAAATATATCTCTGCATTTTCCCGCGTGTGTGGATTGTTCTCAATTATTGCTGACACCGAGTCTAAAAGTAAAACCATCGATAAAAATGAAATCATATGGTGAGTTAGATTGGAGATAAAGGCGTGAGAGAGACTCAATGGCCTTGAAGTTACAGGCCTTTGAGAATTCATTTCGTTCTATAAACGGCAACTTTCATCGGATTTTCTTCCCGTTTTTTTTCAACCGAGTCTAAAACTATGTTAGCGACTGTGAAAAATGAAATGATTTATCGAATTTGATTTGAAATAAAACTGGGGGAGAGCAAGACACCACGGGCCTACAAAACAGGACTCGAAGCTATGCGAGTTAATAAAATGGTGGATATTTGTTTATAGCCACTCCCAGAATGGGTGGAGCTATGGGTGGAGCTACTCTGCAAACCGAGTAAGCCACACCCCGGACAGACACCCAACAGATAGACAGACAGACAGACAGAATCATCTACGGCTATTATAATATAGATCTCTCGGTAATTTCCTGAAACATATTTTACTTCCGGCTAATAATGTTGAATTAAATTAAAACGAAGAAATATATGTCGGCATCATTGTTGACGTTTTTGTGACGACTGTCATCAAACGAAAAAGTAATATATCTTAACGGAAAAGCAAAAGCGAATTTTTAATATATATCGACACGTTGCCGTCGGTGTCATGTTGGGCGGTGTATGATACACCATGACGCGATTTTTAAAAATATATCTCTGCATTTTCCCGCGTGTGTGGAATGTTCTCAATTATTGCTGACACCGAGTCCAAAACCATCGATAAAAATGAAATCATATGGTGAGTTAGATTGGAGATAAAGGCGTGAGAGAGACTCAATGGCCTTGAAGTTGAAGTTACAGGCGTTTGAGAATTCATTTCGTTCTATAAACGGCAACTTTCATTGGATTTCCTTCCCGTTTTTTTTCAACCGAGTCGAAAACTATGTTGGCGACTGTGAAAAATGAAATGATATATCGAATTTTTAATATGTATCGACACGTTGCCGTCGGTGTCATGTTAGGCGGTGTATGATACACCATGACGCGATTTTAAAAAATATATCTGCATTTTCCCGCGTGTGTGGAATGTTCTCAATTATTGCTGACACCGACTCTAAAACCATCGATAAAAATGAAATCATATGGTGAGTTATATTGGAGATAAAGGCGTGAGAGAGACTCAATGGCCTTGAAGTTACAGGCATTTGAGAATTCATTTCGTTCTATAAACGGCAACTTTCATCGGATTTTCTTCTCGTTTTTTTTCAACCGAGTCTAAAACTATGTTAGCGACTGTGAAAAATGAAATGATATATCGAATTTAAAATAGATATCGACACATTGCCGTCGGTGTCATGTTGGGCGGTGTATGA
Organism: Myxine glutinosa; assembly: GCF_964187855.1. Taxonomy (NCBI): domain Eukaryota; kingdom Metazoa; phylum Chordata; class Myxini; order Myxiniformes; family Myxinidae; genus Myxine; species Myxine glutinosa. The sequence goes on from NC_136261.1 coordinate 36,160,544, forward strand.
TACACCATGACGCGATTTTAAAAAATATATCTCTGCATTTTCCCGCGTGTGTGGAATGTTTGTGGAAAATTAAAGATTTCAAATAAACCTATTTAAAGTGTATGCGCACATAACTAATAAAAAAAACGAAGAAATATCTCTCGGTAATTTCCTGAAACATATTTTACTTCCGGCTAATATGTTGAATGAAATAAAAACGAAGAAATATATGTCGGCATCATTGTTGACGTTTTTGTGACGACTATCATCAAACGAAATAGTAATATATCATAACGGAAAAGCAAAAGCGAATTTTTAATATATATCGACACATTGCCGGCGGTGTCATGTTGGGCGGTGTATGATACACCATGACGCGATTTTAAAAAATATATCTCTGCATTTTCCCGCGTGTGTGGATTGTTCTCAATTATTGCTGACACCGAGTCTAAAAGTAAAACCATCGATAAAAATGAAATCATATGGTGAGTTAGATTGGAGATAAAGGCGTGAGAGAGACTCAATGGCCTTGAAGTTACAGGCCTTTGAGAATTCATTTCGTTCTATAAACGGCAACTTTCATCGGATTTTCTTCCCGTTTTTTTTCAACCGAGTCTAAAACTATGTTAGCGACTGTGAAAAATGAAATGATTTATCGAATTTGATTTGAAATAAAACTGGGGGAGAGCAAGACACCACGGGCCTACAAAACAGGACTCGAAGCTATGCGAGTTAATAAAATGGTGGATATTTGTTTATAGCCACTCCCAGAATGGGTGGAGCTATGGGTGGAGCTACTCTGCAAACCGAGTAAGCCACACCCCGGACAGACACCCAACAGATAGACAGACAGACAGACAGAATCATCTACGGCTATTATAATATAGATCTCTCGGTAATTTCCTGAAACATATTTTACTTCCGGCTAATAATGTTGAATTAAATTAAAACGAAGAAATATATGTCGGCATCATTGTTGACGTTTTTGTGACGACTGTCATCAAACGAAAAAGTAATATATCTTAACGGAAAAGCAAAAGCGAATTTTTAATATATATCGACACGTTGCCGTCGGTGTCATGTTGGGCGGTGTATGATACACCATGACGCGATTTTTAAAAATATATCTCTGCATTTTCCCGCGTGTGTGGAATGTTCTCAATTATTGCTGACACCGAGTCCAAAACCATCGATAAAAATGAAATCATATGGTGAGTTAGATTGGAGATAAAGGCGTGAGAGAGACTCAATGGCCTTGAAGTTGAAGTTACAGGCGTTTGAGAATTCATTTCGTTCTATAAACGGCAACTTTCATTGGATTTCCTTCCCGTTTTTTTTCAACCGAGTCGAAAACTATGTTAGCGACTGTGAAAAATGAAATGATATATCGAATTTTTAATATGTATCGACACGTTGCCGTCGGTGTCATGTTAGGCGGTGTATGATACACCATGACGCGATTTTAAAAAATATATCTGCATTTTCCCGCGTGTGTGGAATGTTCTCAATTATTGCTGACACCGACTCTAAAACCATCGATAAAAATGAAATCATATGGTGAGTTAGATTGGAGATAAAGGCGTGAGAGAGACTCAATGGCCTTGAAGTTACAGGCATTTGAGAATTCATTTCGTTCTATAAACGGCAACTTTCATCGGATTTTCTTCTCGTTTTTTTTCAACCGAGTCTAAAACTATGTTAGCGACTGTGAAAAATGAAATGATATATCGAATTTAAAATAGATATCGACACATTGCCGTCGGTGTCATGTTGGGCGGTGTATGATACACCATGACGCGATTTTAAAAAATATATCTCTGCATTTTCCCGCGTGTGTGGAATGTTTGTGGAAAATTAAAGATTTCAAATAAACCTATTTAAAGTGTATGCGCACATAACTAATAAAAAAAACGAAGAAATATCTCTCGGTAATTTCCTGAAACATATTTTACTTCCGGCTAATATGTTGAATGAAATAAAAACGAAGAAATATATGTCGGCATCATTGTTGACGTTTTTGTGACGACTATCATCAAACGAAATAGTAATATATCATAACGGAAAAGCAAAAGCGAATTTTTAATATATATCGACACATTGCCGGCGGTGTCATGTTGGGCGGTGTATGATACACCATGACGCGATTTTAAAAAATATATCTCTGCATTTTCCCGCGTGTGTGGATTGTTCTCAATTATTGCTGACACCGAGTCTAAAAGTAAAACCATCGATAAAAATGAAATCATATGGTGAGTTAGATTGGAGATAAAGGCGTGACAGAGACTCAATGGCCTTGAAGTTACAGGCCTTTGAGAATTCATTTCGTTCTATAAACGGCAACTTTCATCGGATTTTCTTCCCGTTTTTTTTCAACCGAGTCTAAAACTATGTTAGCGACTGTGAAAAATGAAATGATTTATCGAATTTGATTTGAAATAAAACTGGGGGAGAGCAAGACACCACGGGCCTACAAAACAGGACTCAAAGCTATGCGAGTTAATAAAATGGTGGATATTTGTTTATAGCCACTCCCAGAATGGGTGGAGCTATGGGTGGAGCTACTCTGCAAACCGAGTAAGCCACACCCCGGACAGACACCCAACAGATAGACAGACAGACAGACAGAATCATCTACGGCTATTATAATATAGATATGTATATATATATATATATATATATATATATATATATATATATATATATATATATATATATATATATATATATATCCCCATATACAGTGCATTCAGAAAGTATTCAGACCCCTTCACTTTTTTCACATTTTGTTATGTTGCAGCCTTTTGCTGAAAACGTTTAAATTCTTTTTTTCCCTCATCAATCTACACTCAATACCCCATAATGACAAAGAGAAAATAGGATTTTAGAAAGTTTTGCAAATTTATTAAGAAGAAAAAAACTGAAATATCACATTTACATAAATATTCAGACCCTTTGCGATGACACTTTAAATTTAGCTCTGGTGCCTCCCATTTCTCTTGATCATCTTTGAGATGTTTCTACACCTTGATTGGAGTCCACCTGTGGTAAATTCAATTGATTGGACATGATTTGGAAAGGCACACACCTGTCTATATAAGGTCTCACAGCTGACGATGCATATCAGAGCAAAAAACCAAGCCATGAGGTCGAAGGAACTGCCTGCAGAGCTCAGAGACAGGATTGTGTCGAGGCACAGATCCGGGGAAGCCGACAAAAAAATCTCTGCTGCATTGAAGGTTCCCAAGAGCACAGTGGCCTCCATAATTCTTAAATGAAAGAAGTTTGGAACAACCAGGACTCTTCCAACAGCTGGTCGCCCGGCCAAACTGAGCAATCGGGAGAGAATGGCCTTGGTAAGAGAGGTGACCAAGAACCCGATGGTCAATCTGGCTGAGCTCCAGAGATCCTGTGTGGAGATGGGAGAAACTTCCAGAAGGACAACCATCACTGCAACACTCCACCGATCTGGGCTTTATGGCAGAGTGGCCAGACAGAAGCCAAACAGTTCAATCTTTGTTTCATCAGACCACAGAATCTTGTTTCTCACAGTCTGAGTGTTCTTCAGGTGCTTTTTTGCAATCTCCAAGTGGGTTTTCATGTGTCTTTCACTGAGGAGAGGCTTCCGTCTTTTTGCATTTTTTTTCATGTGCATTGTTGTGCACAAATTTATCAATGCCAAAGATTTGTAATACCATTTTTAGCACCTGTATTTTCAACCACATTTCTTGAGCATCATGCCTCACTGAACCACCACAATTGGGGTGGAATGGATTTTCAAACAATCACTTACTGTGGCTTCCAAGGCTAAATTCCATAAGGATGTGGATGTTCCTGTGGTAGTCTATGGTCCATGGAGGCTTGAACCGAATTCACTCACCAGACGACAATGCCACGACTCGGTCAGTATGACCGGGCCCGCTCAATTGGAATGTTTGGTGCGGGCATCTCAGCTAGGGATGTGGCCGCACATCTCCAAGTGCACCAATCAACCATAAGCAGGCTCAGACATCGTTTAAGAGACACGAAGTGTGGCAGATCGTCGGAGAATGGCAGAAGCGCGTCCTCCCCCAGGTGTGTGTGTGTGTGTGTGTGTATAAAAATATATAAGTTCAAAACACACCTGGTCACAAGTGTGCCGCACTGACCGGGTCCTCAGTCGAGGTCCTCAGCATCATCCCGTTTCGGCCCTTCAACCTCGATACCGTCAGCTAAGGTGGGCCAGCAGGGGCACATACACATCCACACGCAGAAACTACACCTGGATGCGTACATACCCCCACCCCCAGCCAGTGCGAACGCAGACTGCAACAACAACACCGCATCCAGAATCCACAGCACCAAACAAACATGGTGGAACACTCAAACACCCACCTTTATACCCTTCACCACTCACCAACAAAACACACCAGATCATTCATACACACACATACATACATACACACACACAACACCAACCAACCAACCACCGACCCTTACAACATACACCACTCAACATACAAAAATACACACCCATGCAAAAATTCATTCATGCAAAAACACACACCCTCACCCACCCACTCACTCATATACACAAAATAAGAAATAATAATAGTAACAAAAAAACCAAAAAAACCCACACACAACCAACCGACAGCGTTCAACGTGCCTCCATAAACTTCCTCCATATCCAAAATGAGCCTTTCAAGGCAACCTGGGCCACCTTGTCACACATCCTCATTCTTTCTGTCCCACACACTCCCAGCCGAGCAAGAAATGCAGAAAAGGAATTGCCAATATACCCTCTACACCCCACCTCAAATGGCTGACACGAAACTCGCCACCCTTCTCCCAGCACTCTGCCTCCAGCTCACTGTACTTTCCTCTCTTCCTCTCGTGCACCTCCTCCATGTTCTCTTCCCAAGGTACCGACAAGTCCCCTAAGATGACCTGTCTTGTTGCATCTGACCAAATGACAATGTCAGGCCGCAACCTTGTCACACAGATCTCCTCTGGGAATACCACTTGTGGCTTTAGGTCTGCCACCATCTGCCAATCACAAGCATCTGACAGCCCTCTTGCTTTCCACCTCCTCCTCCTTCCACTTGGCCCTCTTTGACAATCCACACCTCTCCCCCATCAGTCTCCTTCTCCACTGTTCTTTCTCTCGACCTCAGCACCTCTTGTTGCACTATATATATATATATATATATATATATATATATATATACATATATATATACATATATATATATATATACATATATATATATATATATATACACATATATATATATATATATATATATATATATATATATATATATATATATATATATATATATATATATATTCTGAGGAGTTTGTAGACAGTGTGGTGAGTGTGATGAGAGTGAGTGAAAGGTTGATGATGGTGAAAATGATGATTGGAAAGCTCTTGGTGAACATTATCTCAGGATATGCTCCTCAGGTCGGTCGGAGCGATGAAGAGAAGGACAACTTCTGGTGTGTGCGATAGAGAAGCTGATGGAAAACGTGAAAGATGAGGAAGTTGTTGTGGTAGGAGGAGACCTAAATGGACATGTGGGAAGGAGTATGGATGGTTTTGACGGAGTTCATGGGGGTTACGGATATGGTGTGAGAAATGGAGAAGGTGAAAGGATTTTGGAGTTTGCTGATGGAGCTGATTTGTTGATTTGTAATACTCAGTTCCAGAAAGAGGATAATAAGCTTGTTACATACACGTCAGGTGGGTCGACGACAACCGTTGACTGCCTGCAGGTGCGTAGGCGAGATAGGGGGAACCTCCGGGACACAAAGGTGATCCCGGGGGAGGAGGCTGCTTCACAGCACCACTTGGTTGTCTGCAACATAAGGGTGAAAGGTGCGAGGAGAGCTCGGCGGGTGAAGTACCAACCGAGAATGAAGGTGTGGATGTTGAAAGAGGTGACAGTGAGGGAGGCATTAAAAGAGAGGCTGAGTATGGCAGAGGATGATGTGGTTGAGCTTGAAAGTGTTTGGATGTCAATGAAAGATAGTCTGTTGGGAGCCGTTGGTGAGGTATGTGGTTGGACAAAAGGACCACCGAGGCACTCGGAAACATGGTGGTGGGATGATGAAGTTGAAAAGAAGATTGACGAGAAGAGGAAGAAGTTCAAGGAGTGGCAGAAGGCGAAGGGTATGGGAGCAGAAACAGCAGAGCATGAAAGTTATAAGGCAGCCAGGAAGGCTGCAAAGAAAGACGAAGCAAAGGCACAGGAGGCATGTGGGAATATGTTCAGAGAACGCTTGGATTCGGAAGAGGGTCAGAGAGCGGTATTCAAGATTGCAAAGCAGATGGCGAAAGAGAGGTGTGGTGTGATGGAGGTGAGTTGCTTGAAGGATGAAGTGGGACAAATCGTTGTGGACCCAGATGGAATTAAAAGAAGATGGAGGAGATATATGGAAATGCTGTTGAATGCAGAGAATGAATGGGATGGCAACCTCGAGAGTAACTCAGTTTTAGGACCGGCAGAGAACATAACAGAGAAGGAAGTTGAGGAAGCGATAAAAGCAATGAGCGTTGAAAAGCGGGAGGGCCGACGGGAGTTGTGGGAGATATGTTGAAGGCAGCGGGAAATTGGGGTGTGAAGAGAATGACAGAGATCTGCAATCTGGTGGTGAAAGAAGGCCGCATTCCAGTGGATTGGGAACTGAGTACCCTCGTCACTCTATACAAGGGGCAAGGTGACCCTCTGGACGGTGGCTCGTATCGAGCGATAAAGTTATTGGAGCATGGAATGAAGGTATTGGAAAGGGTGTTGGAGAGGAGGATAAGGAAGAAAGTGAAGATTGACGAAATGCAGTTTGGATTTATGCCAGGAAGAGGAACGACAGACGTGCTTTTTATTGTGAGGCAGTTGCAGGAGAAGTACTTGGAGAAGAGGAAGAAGTTGTTTCTTGGGTTTGTTGATCTGGAGAAAGCATTCGATAGGGTTCCACGTGAAGTAGTGACATGGGCATTGAGGAAGTTAGGAGTGGAGGAATGGTTGATCAGAGTCGTGATGGCAATGAACAAAAGAGCACGCACAGCTGTAAGGACGAAGGACGGGAACAGTGGTGAGTTTGAGGTGAAGGTGGGAGTGCATCAGGGGTCGGTACTAAGTCCACTACTATTTGTAGCTGTGATGGAGGTGCTGGCTCAGAACGTAAAGGAGGGTTTACCGTGGGAGTGTTGTATGCAGATGATCTGGTGTTGATTGCAGAAAGTATGGATGGACTGAAGGAGAAGATGAACAAGTGGAAGGAATGTATGGAGACAAAAGGTCTGAAGGTGAATATCGGAAAAACGAAGGTGATGGCAAGTGGTAAAGCATGTGGTGAGGTGTAAAGAACTGGGAAGTCGCCGTGTGCTGTGTGCAGGAAGGGTGTCGGAGTGAATTCCATTCAATGTACAATGTGCGCTGAGTGGGTTCATCAAAAATGTAGTGGTCTGAGAGGGTCATTAACCAGTATGGCAGCTACATTCAAGTGTAAGGTGTGCACAGAGGGAGCAGCAGACGGAGGAAATGTTGAGTTGGATCTTGGAGACGGCGTGAAGCTGGAAGGTGTGAAAACATTTTGTTACCTAGGAGACATGCTGAATGGAGAAGGTGGATCAGACTCGGCAACGGTTGCTAGTGAGATGTGCATGGAAGAAGTTTCAGGACCTGAGTGGCGTGCTGACGATGAGGGGAGTTTCGTTGAAGCTGAAGGGAAAGGTGTATGCTGCATGTGTGAGAAGTGTTATGATTTATGGGAGCGAGACATGGGTAATGAACATAGAGCAGCAACGAAGGCTGGAAAGGGTGGAAATGCGAATGGTTCAGTGGATGTGTGGAGTATCGTTGAGAGAGAGGAAGACAAATGATGAATTGCGAAAGATGATGGGAAAAGAGCCTGTGATTGATGCTGTGAAGAGAAACAGGTTGAGATGGTTTGGTCATGTGTTGAGGAAGGATGAAAGTGACTGGTTGAGAAGAGTGATGGAAATGAATGTAGAAGGAAGTAGAGGACGGGGAAGACCGAGAAAGACTTGGCTAAAGATGGTGGAAGACGAAATGCGGGCAAGGGGGTTAACAAGGAGAGATGCAGAAAATAGGGCAAAATGGAGAAGATTGTCATGGGGACCGCAAGGCTAACCCCCGCTCTAGCAGGGAAAATGGCCTTAAAATGCCTGTTGTTGTTGTGTTGTATATATATATACACACACAAAGTATGCCTCACACGTGCACACATCTCATCCATTTATAGTGGATGAATAGTCGATGTTCGTACTTGTTCACGAAACGGATCAGGAAGTAACATAACAAAAGGAACACTAGAGAGTGGGGAACACCACCAGCAGAATCCAAGGCCAATACAGATGCAGAGTTGGACTAACAATTTTGAGAGGATTCATGGGGTGGAAAAGGTTGATACAGAAGGAAGCTGTCAGGAGGGGAAACTGGAAATGTGGGAGGTTAATGAGGATAGAAAAGATCATGGTTTGGGATGGGGGATGATCCGAGATGATGGTCTTCTTCTGTCGTATGATCTTGTAGACAGTTCCGTTTGAATATCTGATGAGAGCCATTTGATCGCAGCATCAGTTGCCCTTTCCCGTTATGCAAAGGTCCCACTGAATCTCCTCTGCACGCAATCCTGTACAACATGTAGGACTGGCTGATCTTGATGGCCACAGGGGTACACACGGGGCTCTGCTTCCACTTGCACATGATGGGTGGTCCTTGCATGTCGAGTTTATAATTGGTCAAGACATCTCTATCGGTGTCTGTAGGTCAAAGGCAGTCATTAGTATTGGCCTCCGCAGGTGCCCTAATCCAGAAAGACTTCCGTGACTTCAATTGGAGTGGTGGAGGGTTAAGTAGCTCTTTGTGGATTGGCAGCTCAGCATTGGATTGCATCTGAAGGTGCCCTGGGATGTTCGTGCTTGCCTGTGAATGTGTGGGTGCGATGTTGGTCAGCAATGGGAGCCATGGTAAAATGGTCGACTTCAGTGTGCCAGATACAATTGTCAAGGTGCCATCTCCGCAGCTTGTTCCGGCAAGCTTACGGTTTAGGATGAGGTTCACTCTCGTCTTCATCCTCTCACAAGCCCTTTTCAGATAATCCTTGTATGTCATGCTGTGATTCAGAGATTCCAAGATGTTTTGGGTGTGGTTTATTCTGGACTGATGTACCACAGAAGGAAACATCTTGTTTAGCATGAGTCACGCGATTGCTCAGGTGGAAAGCAGTGACGGTAGTTACCTCTGCCACCAAAGGTGGATGGAGGTTATGTTTTCACCCCTGTCTGTCTGTCTGTCTGTCAGTCTGTCCGTTTGTGAACAAAATATCTCAAAAAGTTGTGGACGGATTCAGACGAAATTTGGCATAGATGCAGCGGATGTGACGAAGACAAAATTATTACATTTTGGTGAAGATTCGGATCCGGCTACTAGAATTTTAAAGTGATTCTTCACCATTCACCTGGAAAATCCTCTCTATCTCTTTGCTGATGACTCCACTCTCTGCCGCTCCATGCCTCTTCCCTCAGATCGGCAGTCTGCAGCCTCCTCACTCTCTGAAGACCTGGACAAAATCACAGACTGGTCAATCAAGTGGAACATGTTTTTCAATCCTGACAAATCTCACTCTCTTACTATGTCTCTCCGAAAAGATCGACTGGACAACCCTCCCATCTACTTTCTCAGCAATCCTCTCCAGGAAGTGCTGTCGCTCAAGCTTTTGGGTCTCACTATCTGCCATGATCTTTCTTGGGAAAACCACATTTCCAAGCTGGCCTCCAAAGCCAGTCGCCGACTGGGCATCCTCCGTCGTGCGAAGTCCTTCCTCGGCACACCTGAGCTCCTCACCACATACAAGGCTTTCATCCGCAGCTCAATGGGATACTGTTCTCCCCTATGGGCTGGTGCTCCTGCCTCACACCTGGCCCGGCTTCACGCTGTTGAATCCAAAGCTTTCAAAATCATTGGAATCTCCCGTGATGAAGCTACCTCTGAGGGCCTTTCACTCACTCACCGCAGGCAGGTATGTGGTCTTTCTGTCTTCTACCGACTCCTCTCCGGCCTTGCTCCCCCAGCTCTCTCTGTGCTCTGTCCCCCAAATATTCCTACAGGTCGCACAAGATCTGCCAGCAACCCTCTGATGGTTAAACTGCCGAAATCTCGGCTTTCTGCTCATCTTCACTCTTTCATTCCTCTTTTCTCCCGCCTCTGGAACAAACTCCCACACTCCCTTCAATCCCACTCCTCCCTCCAGGTCTTTAAAACAGCTGTTCACCACCATCTCTTATCTTCCCCCATCCAAAACCTTGATCTTTTCTACCCCCACTAATTCACCCCAGATCCACCTTGTTTGAAATTCCAACTTCTTTCCTGGAAGTCCTGGCAGTGTCCATATGTTTATACCTCTCCCACCCCCCCCCCCCCCACATGCCTCCCCCCCAAAGCCCTCTCCCTCCCACAGATCTCTCGATGTCTCCATGTCTCTCGGTCCCTGCTCTCAAATGTTGTGTTTGTGTCCTGCCCCCTCTCTCCCCATCTTGTCTACCGCTCCCGATGTTATTTGTTTTATGTGTCTGTCTTTCTGTGTGATTAATGTTCGCTCTTTCACGAGCCTCGATCTTGTATACAAAAAAAAAAAAAAAAAAAACAAATTGGGAGATCGGGCCAAAAACGATACGTAGCAGGATATCTCAAAAAGTTGTGGATGGATTTGGACGAAACTTGTTGGACAGGTTGTGTGTGTGACGAGGAAGAATCGTGAAGATCCTGATCCAACTAGTAGAATTTTTGTGGTGACTTCACCATTGAGTGATATGGCCGAACAGGCGGAGGTATGCTCTCTACTGAGTGCCGTTCTAGTTTTTAATTGAATGGGACAGTCTCCATTTGATGAAATGCTCCTCCAAAACCTTGAGGTCGTTCGTAAGAACTCTGCTCACATCAACATTGTACGATTGGTAGGCAAGAGCGAGATCATCAGGATAAGCAAACTTTTTTGAAGTAGTCACAGGTAGGCGATTTGTATATATTTAACAGCATCTGTGCTAACACTGATCCTTGGGGGAGACCATCATTCAGATTTCTTGGTCATTCTTGTGTAAAATGAAAAATGCCAGGGGCATAGAAAAGGCCCCTTTAAGTGTATGTGCCATGTGGCAAAGTATAGAAAAAAGGGACATTCCATAGCTTGTAGAAAATGCAAAACAATACAAAATAAGGGGCATTCAAAACATCTCGTGGGCATGCTGGACTATCCTTGTGTTCTTAGGAGGAACCAAGTGATGCTCTAAAAAAGTTCATCTAAAGGGGCACCCTTCATCTGGCAAATAAAATACATTTCCTCTTCATGCAGGTGTATGAATCAAATTGGCCCTTCTTTTCTATAGTTTGCCACATGGCACATCCCATATAAAGGGGCCTTTTCTATGCCCCTGGCATTTTTCACAAGATACATTTTAAATACAAACTAAATGCATTTGTTCATCGTTCAAGACTTTATTCAAGATGATATAAAAGACTTGAAGAAGTAAGGGGAAAAAATATTCAACCCAGACGGGATTTCATACCCACAATCCCCAGCTTGGGAGTCTGATGCTTTATCCATTAGGCCATTGAGCTAGCAAAAAAAACAACAATTTAAACATTTTAAAGGGGTATGAAGTGTGTATACATGTATATTTATATCTACTATATAAGAGAACCGTTGGTCTGTCAGTCTATCTGCCTGTGTGTTGCCATTTATCTCAGAGATGGCTGATCGGATCTTCGTCAAATTTTCAGAGGTTCATCAGGGAGTGCCTGGGAGTGTTATAGGCAATATATATATATATATATATATTTATATATATATATATACACAGTGGAACCTTGACTTACGAGTTTAATTCGTTCTGTGACCGAGCTCGTAACTCAAATTGCTCGTATCTCAAATCAAATTTCCCCATTAAAATGCATTGAAATGCTATTAATCCGTTCCAGCCCGCCAAAAACCACACCAATTTTTTATAAAATATACAGTATATATATAAATATCTCGCGCTTTATATTTCACCTGTATGCAGCATACAAGTTGGCAGGATGGCCTGGACTGGAGGTACGCACACTTGACTCTAAAGTCTAAACTGTCCAGCCTGGGTTTGAATCCCGACCCAGCTATAACCTGTCATGGGTGAATCACAGGCAGGGTGATTCATCAATGTGTGTACCGCTAAACTGGGCGCCCCGTTTGCGTCCCATTAGTTGTTGGATGTTAAGGATCTCACCGTGTTTTCCACAAAGAGAAGGCGAGCTATCGCCGGCACTCTGAACAAGTTGTGGCCTGGCATGGCATGAACATGAAAACATGAACATGAACATGAAATGTTCGACATGAACATGAAATTTTCCAAAATAACCAAAATGCGAAAACAAAAATGCAGCGCTATACGACAGAGATACTGTACGTGCACGGCAAGATAACCACGTGACCGGAACCCACCTGGCGGCAAAACTCAAAATAACCAACATGCAAAAACAAAAATGCAGCGCTATACGACAGAGATACTGTACGTGCACGGCAAGATAACCACGTGACCGGAACCCACCTGGCGGCAAAACTCAAAATAACCAACATGCGAAAACAAAAATGCAGCGCTATACGACAGAGATACTGTACGTGCACGGCAAGATAACCACGTGACCGGAACCCACCTGGCGGCAAAACTCAAAATAACCAACATGCGAAAACAAAAATGCAGCGCTATACGACAGAGATACTGTACGTGCACGGCAAGATAACCACGTGACCGGAACCCACCTGGCGGCAAAACTCAAAATAACCAACATGCGAAAACAAAAATGCAGCGCTATACGACAGAGATACTGTACGTGCACGGCAAGATAACCACGTGACCGGGTGGCGAAAGCTCGTAACTCAGATCTCGGCTCGCATCTCAAAGCAATAAACCGCTCGAGCGACGGCTCGTATCTCGAAAAACTCGTAAGTTGGGGCACTCGTAAGTCAAGGTTCCACTGTATATATATATATATATATATTGTTGCGGATCCGGGGGACGGCACTCCCGTTAGCAAGGGGGAGGGGGGGGGGTTAATCCCCTTGTCCTGTTAAGCTGGCCGTCCGACCGGTCCTGGTACTTGTAACGCTCTTTTGTGGGGTGGGATTGATCAGGGATATTGGTCCAGGTGTTATCCCGAATACCTTTATCAATCGCTCCGCAAAACAGGGAGACAAGTACCGCTCGAACCACGGACAAGATGGTATTTGCCGAGCAGTTTAGCAATCTGCGGTTCGAGCCGTTATCAAGCGACTAAACCCGATTATAAAGCGGTTGACCAAATCGTGCCACGTATACTCAAATGAAAGAAGGGACGAAAACAATTGAATGAGAAAGAAACCAAAGGTAAGAAGGAACACGGGTTTATTACTATCTATAAGAGGAAAACGAAAGAAGGGCATTTATACAGTGAAGAAGAAGAAGATACACAGTGTAGCCTCAAACAGTCTTAATTATTGAAACCCAGACAACAAAAAGGACAGACAACGGACTTACACGACAAAGGAATTGCAGGCAGGAATGGCTGGAAGCAGGTTCGGAGGAAAGGCTCGGCGAGGAGGTCCGCTTCAAATCCACGCTCCGGGCTGGAAAACGAGCAGCCGGCGGCGGCCCCACCTATCTGGTTTCAGCGGCGAAAACCTGGCAGGCAGTGCGGTTTATGTTGCCGCTATCTTGGCGATCCTAGCGCACCGACTCTTGCACCCCAATGATACTCGTGCTCAAAAAGCTGCTCGGTGCTCCTCTCTCATGAACCTCCTCACGCGTCTCTCATGAACCTCCTCACGCGTCTCCCTGAAGCAGTCCCTTGCAGTTGCTTTTATTGCTCTGGTCGAAATCAAGCCGCCAGCTCTGAGAACACGCCTACCGGTTGCTCACCGCGGTGCTGGTTGGCTGGTTCGGGCTTACCGACCACGCCCCTGGCGGGTTGATGACAGGGCCACGCCTCTTCCTCGGCGTTCCGCCCCCCCCCACCCCCCCCTTTTTCCTGTCTTTGGCCTCGTGCGTAATGGAGTTCTGGCTTGCTGGTAAAAGAACCCTTACTGCCATCGAGGATAGAAAACCATTCGCACTGGTGTTGTAGAAAACCATGCGCACTGGTGCTGTAGAAAACAATTCGCACTGCTGTTGTAGAAAACCATTCACACTGGTGTTGAAGGGAACGAAAGGGACCTATCTTATTTGATTAATGCAACGTAGATTCAACTGTTGGAAACACAGCCTTACCTGAAACACATAGTCATGAAATAACTACGAAGAGGGCCGATGGTTCGCTACGTGTTGTTCATGGACTAACTAGGGGACGACCTTTGATCTTAACAATGAAATGGAGGTATTTACAAAGGGTATATTTACAACAATTTACTAAGTGCAGGGTTCTCAAAACCCCAACAATATATATATACAGGGTGAGTCAAAAGTAGCGCCCAATTTCTGTTTATATATATATATTTCTGTCAGTTGATTGTTTGTTTGCCATTTGTATTACAGTGTACAAGAAGGTAGAAATAAATGAATGACATGTTTATCTAACCATTTATTCGGGGGAAAATTATTACGGAAGTGGAACCAAGCTGTTTTACTTGCAATTTTCAAAGTGCCCTCCCTTGTGATCGATGCACAATTGCAGCCGAGCAGGCACAGAGTGGCACACACGCTTGCAGAGTTCGATATCAATTTCCTCAAACTTTGCAGTGATTTGAGCCTTCAATGCCTGAATGGTACGAGGCTTTTCACGATAAACAAGGTCTTTCATGAGCCCCCAAAGAAAAAAAATTGGAGGTGTAAGGTCTGGGAAGCGTGCGGGCCACTCGATCGAACCGCGGCGGCCGATCCACTTTCTGGGAAAGTTTTCATCAAGCCACTGACTAACATGACGTCCATAATGAGGTGGAGCTCCATCTTGCTGGAAATAACAGTCCTGATCTTGTACCCTGGGCCAAAAGAAGGTTTGCAGCATATCCAGTTAAATTTCTGCAGTGACAGATCCCTCAAAGAAAAAGGGTCGAATTATCCCTAATGGAGATATGGCTGCCCAAACTGTCATGCCAGGTAAATTTACCTCCTCAACTGTCACTCTTGCGTTCTCCGCAGCCCAGCAGACACAATTGTGTCTGTTAATTGTGCCGCTAAGCTTAAAACATGCCTCATCTGACCACCAGATATTGTCTAGCATTGTGTCCTCTTCGTCAAGTTCAGCTAAGAACTCTACGCAAAATTGAAGACGGCGGTCGTCATCTCCATCATGAAGGACATGCAGTAAGCATGGAATGTAAGGTTTCCAGTTTTTCTGGTGAAGGATACGGATAACACTTGATTGGCTCACTTCCAACTCTGCAGATAAATGGCGAGTTGACTTTTGCGGACTTTGTTCCAGTCTCCTGATGGCTTCTTCAGCCTCAGCTACATTCGTTGCCGTTTTCGGACGACCGGACTTCTTTGCAGTGTCTACCGACCCTGTTACTTCAAATTTCTCGACAATCAATTGTATGTTTCTTCCCTGGGGTGGGTTAATATCGAATTCCTGTGCCAAACGGCATGCCACCATCGTTGGTTGTTCATTACATTTGTAGTAATGTTTCACGGCCGCAATGCATTGATTCATTGAAAGGTAATTCATG
>NC_136261.1:36181197-36343697 GCF_964187855.1 Myxine glutinosa
GCACAGCCATCTCTGTTCTCTCCAGCCTGGTAGCTGCCTCTTGTCCACTCCACACTTTCAGAAGAAGCTGGCACATCTGCTTTTTGTTGTCGTCATTTGCAAGGAACATTTTGAAGTCATATGGCTTCCTGGTTGCTGGTCCAGCCAGAATGATCTTCTCTGAGCTGCCCCGCCTCAGCCTTTCCTGCGCTTTGATTGACTCAGGATGGTAACTGTCAGTGGAGAACAGAAAGTGCTGCTTGGCCACCATCTGATCAAGCACCTGCAAGCATATCTCACCACATGTTGGGGGAAGGTTGGCAAGGGTATGCAGCAGCGCCATTCCATCCTGGATGAACAGGGCATCCTTGGGGTATTGCAGATCTTGTGGTGTGGTGTCCTCTAAAAGGTAGTGCAGAATGGAGGCTTTGTTGGTTTTGCAGAAGAACCCATCTGGTGTCCCAAGGCTAGGAGGCACTGGCATCAGGCAGTACTTCATGAGTTCTCCCAGGTCTAATGGCTCATCTTGACTCTGAGACTTGACAAGGAGCAGGAATGCAAGGTTGCTTTGCTCCTGATACTGGATGACCTGGAATGATAAATGGTGATTGGTTGATATGTACTACAGGAAGGACTACAGGTGAAAATTATTCATGTGCTATAAATTGGCATATTTACAATCTTTACATTGTTCATTGATGTGCACTGTCTTTAATAAACAAATTTGGAGTTCAATCTTGTATCTCAATATAGCATGTACAGGACGCCATTTAAAAATACAACATAAAATACAAAAGCACTTGGGTATTGGATTACATCCTTACCTTGCCCTGTGAGGATGTTAGTGTGATCTTCTTGTTACTAGCCTCCATGGTCTTGAGTTTCTTTCTCTTGATTGGGTTGAAGAAGCTCTCAGGTTCTCCGCTTTCCAGGCGCCTGATGAAGTCAGCTTTCGCAGCTTTCCCCACAGCTTCTGCTTGTAACACATCCATCTCAACATCCATGGGGACGGGAGCACCAGAGGCCAGGCAGTAGAGTTTGTCCTTATCAATGATGGTGAACGGATTGGTGAAGTTCTTGATAGTAGTTAGGGTTCGCTGAACGGCCTCCTCGCCTTTTCTGATCTCTGCCTTCTCTAGTTCACGATGTCTCCCTGCTCTTGGGCAGTCTGGGTCATCGATGAGATCCACCATCTCAAGGGTCTTTTCATAGAACTGTGCCCGTGCTGTGGTTGTTCGGCACCATCTCTGGTATGCCCCAAACTGACTGTACAGGCCAGCAAAGCCACCTGAAAAGTGAACATATTTTAATTGCATAACCCAATCATTAAAAGGGAAATGTTTTGTAAGAGCAGTTTACATCATATAAAGCTGGTTTCTACAGTTTCAAATGTATAATGTACTGAAAGAAAATGATGTACCTGATGATTTAGCAAAGCGCATGAACGTTTCTTCCATTGTCTTGTCGACAGCACTGAGTGCCCCTGGTATCATCGAGCGAGCCACTGCGATTGCACCCATAGTAAGCAGGTCCTTGGCCCCTGGGTGCGTGCTTTCCAGATTTGTCAGGTGGACTTCCAGCCAAGTCAGATATCTGTAAAGTACAGAGAGGGAAATACTGTAGACATTTATTGGAATAGCTCCTCTCATAATACATGAACCCAAGTATCAATTAAAATCTACTCAGTGATGGTTATACATTTTACCATGTATGCTACACAAACCTGGAGTAGTTGTGTCCGTCAAAGGCGAAGAAGATATCTGCCATCTCTCCGTTACACTTGTGAAACAGCTGGAGGTTGTTGGTCTTCACAGAGTGGAGGAGCATGAAGACAAGATGGCAGTGGGTAATGAACGACATCCAGAAGGCAGCTGTCTTCCCCAGGTGGCCCTTGCGCACCTTTTCCTCAAAGGCATGGTACTTTTTGATGAGGAGTAGAGTTGAGGGGTCTTTGAGGGCTTCATCGAGGTGCTCTCGGTTGCAAGACTGGGTCATTCTGAGAAGCACAGCAGGGTCAGAGATCATGATGTTCTCCTCCTCAGTGAATCTCTCCATCAACAGCCTCTCCATTGCCTCACACACTGTTTTGAGGCAAAAGAGGGACTTTGCGTAGGCCTTTCCACTGAGAACACCTTTGAGAGATCCACTTGTTACTAGTTGTGCCTCAAAGAGAATCTCTGCATATCCAGAACCACGCATCTTGTGTCCAGTGAGCATCCCGATGTAGTTCATGGATGTGTGGAAGGGTCCAATCGTTACTACATGACTAGCAAATTCATTTGGCCAGCGCCAGATGATGGGAAGGGCTTTCATGCAGACACCCAGATCAAATGTATTCAGGACCCATCTCTGACCCACCTCAGCAGTTGCTGCCTCGGAACGCTTCAGTAGCTCACGAACAACTGCGTTGTCTGTGATCGGTTGGTGGATAGGCGTGCAGTAGTCGACTGTTGATTTGCTGGGTGGGGGAGAACCAGTTGCAGAGGTGAAACCCCCTAGCCCAGGCACAGGCTGCAGGCCACAGCTTCCGATGTATCTGATGAAGAGCCAGATGTAGTACTCTTGCATCGTAGTGGCATAGACTGTGTCATCTCTCGCAATACAAAGTCAATGGTGGGAAGAAAAGTTGAGTGGTACCAATGTTACTGCCAATGTCCCGCCCCTATGCAAGACTCAGGAGCATCTTGTTGACATTTAACCTTGAAAATACCTGGGTTTAGACCCCTTATGTACCATGTTAAGTTATCTGCAGTATTAACGTATCCTTATCATTTGTAAAACTGATTATTTTGTAATTACAGCATTAATATGCATACTAGTATACCATAGACACATGTAATCATGTTATGAATAGTTCTATCATGATCTATGCCCTTCAAAACATGGGTCTAGACACCTTCATTTTTCAATTATCTGCAATATTGGCTGAGATATGTCAAAAATCGTTTTTTTGATAATGGCAGCAGTAATTTGCATAAAAATGGTATGTGGGACATTTTTTCAGCTTGGGGCCATAGCTAGTCATTTTCTACACATTTTTTCCAATCTAGAAACACTGATTAGAAGTATATCTCCGGGGGGTGCAGGGGGACCTAGTCTTCCTACTAGACTATATATATAAATATATATATACATATATATATATACTAGCTGAGGTACCCAGCTTCGCCCGGGTTGAATAAGAATAAGACAAATATATGATGAAAAGAACATGTATATTTTAGAGCAATATCACAGTACATTTCCTACATGACGTTTTTTCAATTTTCAATTTCTCAAAACCTCTGGGTATACAACATTTCTGGTTTTCTTACTTGGTGCCAAGACATAAAGATTGCTTGGTTTTCCAACCCTCGAGCAGCCCACGTACAGCTGGCCATGGGCAAACACTTGTTCTGTGAAGTTCAGGCCTACAACCTTCATTGATTGCCCCTGCGCCCTGTTGATGGACAAAGCAAAACATATCCTGATGGGGAACTGAATCCTCTTGAAGGAGAATGGAAGGTCAGGTGGAACAAGTGGTATCCTTGGAATGAATACTTTCTCTCCTCTGTATTGTCCTGAGAGGATGGTTGCCTCTAGGACATGCGGCATCATTTGCTGGATTGTCAATCGTGTTCCATTACACAGCTTTGGTGGATCAAGATTCCTTAGAAGCATAATTGGTGCTCCCACCTTGAGAATCAACCTGTGTGTTGGGAATCCTTGAGGCTGAAGACTGTTGAGAAACTCAGTTGGGAAGTTTACTGCCTGAACTTCATCTGTCACTTTGTCAAGAGAATCATAATTTCTTTCATGACCGGGAAGTTGGTGGAGGAGCAAATTGTTGATCTCTTGAACAGCATTGTTCTTGGGGGCCAAAATGGCTCTTTCGGCAAGCCATGATGAGTCCTGGAACTGGGTCTCCATATTGGGAAAGACCTTTTTGATCAAGTCATCTTTTGTTTCAACAAACTGTCCAAATGGTAGAATTATTTGTTCTGATGCATCTTGAGGGTATAGGCCATTGCCAACTTTCAAAAGCTTGCTTGAGAACGCCCCTGCAGTGTTGTCACCAAGAAGGTGGATTCTCATGTTGGTATTCAGGGTAAGTCTTTGCACATGTGGCCAGAGGAGATAAGAAGACTTGATACAGGCCTTGACTTGATCTGCTCTTGTGCCCCGTTGGATGGCTGGGAGAGTCTGACGAAAGTCTCCAGCCAGAACAGTTGTCACACCACCCATGGTTTCTTGTTGTTGCGAATATCTTGGAGTGTTCTGTTCACTGCTTCGAATGCCTGCTTGTGGTTCATAGTAGCCTCATCCCAGATGATGATTTTGCACTGTTGAAGGATCTTGGCGTTTGCTGAATTCTTGTTAATGTTGCAGGTTGGGGTGTCTTGCTTGGTCAAATCCAAAGGCAGTTTGAAAGTTGAGTGTGCTGTCCTTCCTCCTTCAAGAAGTGTAGCTGCAATGCCACTTGAGGCCACAGCCAGAGCTGTCCTTCCTCCTTCAAGAAATGTAGCTGCAATTCCACTTGAGGCCACAGCCCGACTGTTGAGAAACTCAGTTGGGAGGTTTACTGCCTGATCTTCATGTCACTTTGGCAAGAGAATCATAATTTCTTTCATGACCGGGCAGCGAACATCATTATGTGCGACATTACGTCACTTCTACGGACGTGAAAACATTTGTTTTCCTTTAAAATATATTTAAAATAAATAAAATAGTACATAAATTAACAATAAAAGAAGCTAAAAAACAATTTAAAATACAATAAAAAGCACATTAAAAATATATAAAATATGTACGTACAGTATACTGTACATACGCGCAACCGCTGATTCTCATTCAAAACAGAGGCGACGTACAGTATTCCTTTACTATGTCTGTGTTAGCCATGGGTCCGAAGAAGGATAATGCCAGTGTTTCCAAGCGTAATGTGGTTACGATGGACGATAAGATAAATCTGATTAAAAGGTATGGAAAAGGTGGAAAAGTGTCGGTGATAGCGCATAGACCTTATCGCGAATCGGAAACGCAATGCGTCATGGGATCGGAAAGGGGCAATAGCGCCGCCAAAGAAAAAAAAGTTCATTTTTTGGGGATTTTTTAGAAATCGCTCTGTGCCTAAACCTTTTCGATTAATGACAGTTATAATTATATAATTATATACAAGTACACATTCACATAAATACAAAACAATTCGCAAACATTTGAACGCAAATAAATCAAACAATTCCAGAAGTGTACGAACTTGGTAGTGGTGCTTCTTCTTCATCCTGAACGCATCACAGTTAACTCAGAAACGTGATCAACGGCGCATTCAGAAACGTGATCTTGATCCATTCTTCTTTTTTGCATATCCTAAGATTTCCCTGGTTTTTTTTTTGTGTACAAGATTGAGGCTCGTGTAAGAGCTTTCATTAATCACAAAAACAAAAACGGACACACAAAACATACAATAAAAGGAGCAGGAGACAAGATGGGGAGAGAGAGAGAGGGGAGCACACAAGTACAACAGCAGAGAACAGGGACATCGGGAGATCTGTGGGGGGGGGGGGGGGGGGGCGGGAGAGGTATAAAAACACATGGACACTGCTAGAACTTCCAGGAAAGAAGTTGGTATTTCAAAAAAGTGGATCTGGGGTGAATTACCTGGGGTAGAAAAGATCAAGGTTTTGGATGGGGGAAGACAAGAGATGGTGGTAAACAGCTGTTTTAAAGACCTGGAAGGAGGAGTGGGATTGAAGAGAGTGAGGGAGTTTGTTTCAGAGGTGGTAGTAAAGATGAATGAAAGAGTGAAGGTGAGCAGAGACTCGATTTTGGCAATTTCACCAGAAGAGGGTTGCTGGCAGACCTTGTGCGATCAGTAGGCAATATTTGGGGGACAGGGCACAGATAGATCTGGGGGAGCTATGCCGGAGAGGAGTCCGTAGAAGCAGAAAGACCACCTACCTGCCTGCGGTGAGTGAGTGAAAGGCCCTCGTAATCGGCTTCATCACGGGGTATTCCAATGATTCTGAAAGCTTTGGTTTCAACAGCGTGAAGCCAAGCTGGGTGTGAAGCAGGAGCACCAGTCCAGAGGGGAGAGCAGTATTCGATTGAGCTGCGGATGAAAGCCTTGTATGTGGTGAGGAGCTCAGGTGTGCCAAGGAAGGACTTCGCATGATGGAGGATGCCCAGTCGGCGACTGGCTTTGGAGGCCAGCTTGGAAATGTGTTTTCTCAGGAAAGATCATGGCAGATAGTGAGACCCAAAAGCCTGAGTGACAAAACTTCTTGGAGAGGATTGTTGAGAAAGTAGATGGGAGGGTTGTCCAATCGGTCTTTTCGGAGAGACATAGTAAGATTGTGAGTGGGGCTGAAGTTAGGGCGTGGATTTGAGAAAGGGTTGAATGAGTATGGTGGAAACTAGAGTTGGAAAGGAGAGTATCGGTTGGTAATGTTTAAGAAATAGGAGATAAAGGAGGCGGGGCGAGACAAGATGTTCGTGGGAAGTCGGCGGGGGGGGGGGGGGGGGGGGGGGTGGAGAGCCTAGAGGAACCAGGCCGCGCACCAGGTACAACACAAAAAACGATAAATTACACACAGGTTTGCACGACTTACAAAACCAAAAGTAACTAGAAACACACCAACACATACAGTACACAGTAAAATAACCAGTGGAAATTTGACAACGACACGAATAGGAAAATACTTAAACTTTGATGGCGTGGAGGACTCGGAAGCACGCTTCCTCGCTCGAGCGACCGGAAGCGGAAGTCCGGAAGCAGGTATTCATGGTCTTTTGGGTCCTTCTGGTCTTTAAGGGTATTTTGGGTATTCAGGGTCTTTAAGGGTCTTTTAAGTCTTCATGGTATTTTGGGTCTTTGCAGTCTTTAAGGCTATTTTTGGTCTTCAGGGGTCTTGATGGTCTTAACGGGTCGTCAAAGGTCTGAGGGGTCTCAGCAGTCTAAAGGGTCAAAAGGTATATTCCAACAGTACGTAATTAAGAGTTCAGTTCACGGACTGTCTTTTGGGTGTTAAATCTATTTGAAGAAGAAGAAGACGTTTCGGTCAAAAATAAACAAACATACAAGCAAACATCACCATATACGTTTGCTCTATTATAATAAGATTCACTTTTTTTCACCAGCCGAGAACAATAAAGGCTAAGGTGATAACAATGATTCTAATTTCACACAGTTTATGATGTATGCTCAATGTACTACACGGCATATCAAATGGTCATGTAACATGTGCTAAAGTTTCAATTTCCTCCGTTGAACAATTTTCCATCTACCCTCAATATGCGCTATATAAAATGGTCATGTACCATGTGGTAAAGTTTCAAAATCCTCCATTGAACGATTTTCGATGTACGCTCAATATGCGCTATATATAATGGTCATGAAATATGTGTAAAGTTTCAATTTCCTCCGTTGAATGGTTTTTATATACACTCAATATATGCTATATAAAATGGTCATGTACCATGTGATGAAGTTTCAATATCCTCCGTTGAACGATTTTCGATGTACGCTCAATATGCGCTATATATAATGGTCATGAAATATGTGTAAAGTTTCAATTTCCTCCGTTGAATGTTTTTTATATACACTCAATATATGCTATATAAAATGGTCATGTACCATATGGTAAAGTTTCAATATCCTCCGTTGAACGATTTTCGATGTACGCTCAATATGCGCTATATATAATGGTCATGAAATATGTGTAAAGTTTCAATTTCCTCCATTGAATGTTTTTTATATACACTCAATATATGCTATATAAAATGGTCATGTACCATATGGTAAAGTTTCAATATCCTCCGTTGAACGATTTTCGATGTACGCTCAATATGCGCTATATAGAGTCGGTAGAAGACAGAAAGACCACATACCTGCCTGCGGTGAGTGAGTGAAAGGCCCTCAGAGGTAGCTTCATCGCGGGAGATTCCAATGATTTTGAAAGCTTTGGATTCAACAGCGTGAAGCCGAGCTAGGTGTGAGGCAGGAGCACTGGCCCATAGGGGAGAACAGTATTCCATTGAGCTGCGGATGAAAGCCTTGTATGTGGTGAGGAGCTCAGGTGTGCCGAGGAAGGACTTCGCACGACGGAGGATGCCCAGTCGGCGACTGGCTTTGGAGGCCAGCTTGGAAATGTGGTTTTCCCAAGAAAGATCATGGCAGATAGTGAGACCCAAAAGCTTGAGTGACAGAACTTCTTGGAGAGGATTATTCAGAAAGTGGATGGGAGGGTTGCCCAGTCGGTCTTTTCGGAGAGACATCGTAAGAGTGTGAGATTTGTCAGGATTGAAAGACATGTTCCACTTGATTGACCAGTCTGTGATTTTGTCCAGGTCTTCAGAGAGTGAGGAGGCTGCAGACTGCCGATCTGAGGGAAGAGGCATGGAGCGGCAGAGAGTGGAGTCATCAGCAAAGAGATAGAGAGGATTTTCCAGGTGAATGGTGAAGAATCACTTAAAAATTCTAGTAGCCGGATCCGAATCTTCACCAAAATGTAATAATTTTGTCTTCGTCACATCCGCTGCATCTATGCCAAATTTCGTCTGAATCCGTCCACAACGTTTTGAGATAATTTGTTCACAAACGGACAGACTGACAGACAGACAGACAGACAGGGATGAAAACATAACCTCCATCCACCTTTGGTGGCAGAGGTAACTACCGTCACTGCTTTCCACCTGAGCAATTGCGTGACTCATGCTAAACAAGATGTTTCCTTCTGTGGTACATCAGTCCAGAATAAACCACACCCAAAACATCTTGGAATCTCTGAATCACAGCATGACATACAAGGATTATCTGAAAAGGGCTTGTGAGAGGATGAAGACGAGAGTGAACCTCATCCTTAACCGTAAGCTTGCCGGAACAAGCTGCGGAGATGGCACCTTGACAATTGTATCTGGCACACTGAAGTCGACCATTTTACCATGGCTCCCATTGCTGACCAACATCGCACCCACACATTCACAGGCAAGCACGAACATCCCAGGGCACCTTCAGATGCAATCCAATGCTGAGCTGCCAATCCACAAAGAGCTACTTAACCCTCCACCACTCCAATTAAAGTCACGGAAGTCTTTCTGGATTAGGGCACCTGCGGAGGCCAATACTAATGACTGCCTTTGACCTACAGACACCGATAGAGATGTCTTAACCAATTATAAACTCGACATGCAAGGACCACCCATCATGTGCAAGTGGAAGCAGAGCCCCGTGTGTACCCCTGTGGCCATCAAGATCAGCCAGTCCTACATGTTGTACAGGATTGCGTGCAGAGGAGATTCAGTGGGACCTTTGCATAACGGGAAAGGGCAACTGATGCTGCGATCAAATGGCTCTCATCAGATATTCAAACGGAACTGTCTACAAGATCATACGACAGAAGAAGACCATCATCTCGGATCATCCCCCATCCCAAACCATGATCTTTTCTATCCTCATTAACCTCCCACATTTCCAGTTTCCCCTCCTGACAGCTTCCTTCTGTATCAACCTTTTCCACCCCATGAATCCTCCCAAAATTGTTCGTCCAACTCTGCATCTGTATTGGCCTTGGATTCTGCTGGTGGTGTTTCCCCACTCTCTAGTGTTCCTTTTGTTATGTTACTTCCTGATCCGTTTCGTGAACAAGTACGAACATCGACTATTCATCCACTATAAATGGATGAGATGTGTGCATGTGTGAGGCATACTTTGTGTGTGTATATATATATACAACACAACAACAACAGGCATTTTAAGGCCATTTTCCCTGCTAGAGCGGGGGTTAGCCTTGCGGTCCCCATGACAATCTTCTCCATTTTGCCCTATTTTCTGCATCTCTCCTTGTTAACCCCCTTGCCCGCATTTCTTCTTCCACCATCTTCAGCCAAGTCTTTCTCGGTCTTCCCCGTCCTCTACTTCCTTCTACATTAATTTCCATCACTCTTCTCAACCAGTCACTTTCATCCTTCCTCAACACATGACCAAACCATCTCAACCTGTTCCTCTTCACAGCATCCATCACAGGCTCTTTTCCCATCATCTTTCGCAATTCATCATTTGTCTTCCTCTCTCTCAACGATACTCCACACATCCACTGAACCATTCGCATTTCCACCCTTTCCAGCCTTCGTTGCTGCTCTATGTTCATTACCCATGTCTCGCTCCCATAAATCATAACACTTCTCACACATGCAGCATACACCTTTCCCATCAGCTTCAACGACACTCCCCTCCTCATCAGCACGCCACTCAGGTCCTGAAACTTCTTCCATGCACATCTCACTAGCAACCGTTGCCGAGTCTGATCCACCTTCTCCATTCAGCATGTCTCCTAGGTAACAAAATGTTTTCACACCTTCCAGCTTCACGCCGTCTCCAAGATCCAACTCAACATTTCCTCCATCTGCTGCTCCCTCTGTGCACACCTTACACTTGAATGTAGCTGCCATACTGGTTAATGACCCTCTCAGACCACTACATTTTTGATGAACCCACTCAGCGCACATTGTACATTGAATGGAATTCACTCCGACACCCTTCCTGCACACAGCACACGGCCACTTCCCAGTTCTTTATACCTCACCACATGCTTTACCACTTGCCATCACCTTCGTTTTTCCGATATTCACCTTCAGACCTTTTGTCTCCATACATTCCTTCCACTTGTTCATCTTCTCCTTCAGTCCATCCATACTTTCTGCAATCAACACCAGATCATCTGCATACAACACTCCCACGGTAAGCCCTCCTTTACGTTCTGAGCCAGCACCTCCATCACAGCTACAAATAGTAGTGGACTTAGTACCGACCCCTGATGCACTCCCACCTTCACCTCAAACTCACCACTGTTCCCGTCCTTCGTCCTTACAGCTGTGCGTGCTCTTTTGTTCATTGCCATCACTACTCTGATCAACAATTCCTCCACTCCTAACTTCCTCAATGCCCATGTCACTACTTCACGTGGAACCTTATCGAATGCTTTCTCCAGATCAACAAACCCAAGAAACAACTTCTTCCTCTTCTCCAAGTACTTCTCCTGCAACTGCCTCACAATAAAAAGCACATCTGTCGTTCCTCTTCCTGGCATAAATCCAAACTGCATTTCGTCAATCTTCACTTTCTTCCTTATCCTCCTCTCCAACACCCTTTCCAATACCTTCATTCCATGCTCCAATAACTTTATCGCTCGATACGAGCCACAGTCCAGAGGGTCACCTTGCCCCTTGTATAGAGTGACGAGGGTACTCTGTTCCCAATCCACTGGAATGCGGCCTTCTTTCACCACCAGATTGCAGATCTCTGTCATTCTCTTCACACCCCAATTTCCCGCTGCCTTCAACATATCTCCCACAACTCCCGTCGGCCCTCCCGCTTTTCAACGCTCATTGCTTTTATCGCTTCCTCAACTTCCTTCTCGGTTATGTTCTCTGCCGGTCCTAAAACTGAGTTACTCTCGAGGTTGCCATCCCATTCATTCTCTGCATTCAACAGCATTTCCATATATCTCCTCCATCTTCTTTTAATTCCATCTGGGTCCACAACGATTTGTCCCACTTCATCCTTCAAGCAACTCACCCCCATCACACCACACCTCTCTTTCGCTATCTGCTTTGCAATCTTGAATACCGCTCTCTGACCCTCTTCCAAATCCAAGCGTTCTCTGACCATTTTCCTACATGCCTCCTGTGTCTTTGCTTCGTCTTTCTTTGCAGCCTTCCTGGCTGCCTTATAACTTTCATGCTCTGCTGTTTCTGCTCCCATACCCTTCGCCTTCTGCCACTCCTTGAACTTCTTCCTCTTCTCGTCAATCTTCTTTCCAACTTCATCATCCCACCACCATGTTTCCGAGTGCCTCGGTGGTCCTTTTGTCCAACCACATACCTCACCAACGGCTCCCAACAGACTATCTTTCATTGACATCCAACCACTTTCAAGCTCAACCACATCATCCTCTGCCATACTCAGCCTCTCTTTTAATGCCTCCCTCACTGTCACCTCTTTCAACCTCCACACCTTCATTCTCGGTTGGTACTTCACCCGCCGAGCTCTCCTCGCACCTTTCACCCTTATGTTGCAGACAACCAAGTGGTGCTGTGAAGCAGCCTCCTCCCCCGGGATCACCTTTGTGTCCCGGAGGTGCCCCCTATCTCGCCTACGCACCTGCAGGCAGTCAACGGTTGTCGTCGACCCACCTGACGTGTATGTAACAAGCTTATTATCCTCTTTCTGGAACTGAGTATTACAAATCAACAAATCAGCTCCATCAGCAAACTCCAAAATCCTTTCACCTTCTCCATTTCTCACACCATATCCGTAACCCCCATGAACTCCGTCAAAACCATCCATACTCCTTCCCACATGTCCATTTAGGTCTCCTCCTACCACAACAACTTCCTCATCTTTCACGTTTTCCATCAGCTTCTCTATCGCACACACCAGAAGTTGTCCTTCTCTTCATCGCTCCGACCGACCTGAGGAGCATATCCTGAGATAATGTTCACCAAGAGCTTTCCAATCATCATTTTCACCATCAACAACCTTTCACTCACTCTCATCACACTCACCACACTGTCTACAAACTCCTCAGAATATATATATATATATATATATATATATATATATATATATATATATATATATATATATATATATATATAGTGCAACAAGAGGTGCTGAGGTCGAGAGAAAGAAGAGTGGAGAAGGAGACTGATGGGGGAGAGGTGTGGATTGTCAAAGGGGGCCAAGTGGAAGGAGGAGGAGGTGGAAAGCAAGAGGGCTGTCAGATGCTTGTGATTGGCAGATGGTGGCAGACCTAAAGCCACAAGTGGTATTCCCAGAGGAGATCTGTGTGACAAGGTTGCGGCCTGACATTGTCATTTGGTCAGGTGCAACAAGACAGGTCATCTTAGGGGAATTGTCGGTACCTTGGGAAGAGAACATGGAGGAGGTGCACGAGAGGAAGAGAGGAAAGTACAGTGAGCTGGAGGCAGAGTGCTGGGAGAAGGGTGGCGAGTTTCGTGTCAGCCATTTGAGGTGGGGTGTAGAGGGTATATTGGCAATTCCTTTTCTGCATTTCTTGCTCGGCTGGGAGTGTGTGGGACAGAAAGAATGAGGATGTGTGACAAGGTGGCCCAGGTTGCCTTGAAAGGCTCATTTTGGATATGGAGGAAGTTTATGGAGGCACATCGAACGCTGTCGGTTGGTTGTGTGTGGGCTTTTTTTGTTTTTTTGTTACTATTATTATTTCTTATTTTGTGTATATGAGTGAGTGGGTGGGTGAGGGTGTGTGTTTTTGCATGAATGAATTTTTGCATGGGTGTGTATTTTTGTATGTTGAGTGGTGTATGTTGTAAGGGTCGGTGGTTGGTTGGTTGGTGTTGTGTGTGTGTATGTATGTATGTGTGTGTATGAATGATCTGGTGTGTTTTGTTGGTGAGTGGTGAAGGGTATAAAGGTGGGTGTTTGAGTGTTCCACCATGTTTGTTTGGTGCTGTGGATTCTGGATGCGGTGTTGTTGTTGCAGTCTGCGTTCGCACTGGCTGGGGGTGGGGGTATGTACGCATCCAGGTGTAGTTGCTGCGTGTGGATGTGTATGTGCCCCTGCTGGCCCACCTTAGCTGACGGTATCGAGGTTGAAGGGCCGAAACGGGATGATGCTGAGGACCTCGACTGAGGACCCGGTCAGTGCGGCACACTTGTGACCAGGTGTGTTTTGAACTTATATATTTTTATACACACACACACACCTGGGGGAGGACGCGCTTCTGCCATTCTCCGACGATCTGCCACACTTCGTGTCTCTTAAACGATGTCTGAGCCTGCTTATGGTTGATTCGTGCACTTGGAGATGTGCGGCCACATCCCCAGCTGAGATGCCCGCACCAAACATTCCAATTGCGCGGGCCCGGTCATACTGACCGAGTCGTGGCATTGTCGTCTGGTGAGTGAATTCGGTTCAAGCCTCCATGGACCATAGACTACCACAGGAACATCCACATCCTTATGGAATTTAGCCTTGGAAGCCACAGTAAGTGATTGTTTGAAAATCCATTCCACCCCAATTGTGGTGGTTCAGTGAGGCATGACGCTCAAGAAATGTGGTTGAAAATACAGGTGCTTAAAATGGTATTACAAATCTTTGGCATTGATAAATTTGTGCACAACAATGCACATGAAAAAAAATGCAAAAAGACGGAAGCCTCTCCTCAGTGAAAGACACATGAAAACCCGCTTGGAGATTGCAAAAAAGCACCTGAAGAACACTCAGACTGTGAGAAACAAGATTCTGTGGTCTGATGAAACAAAGATTGAACTGTTTGGCTTCCGTCTGGCCACTCTGCCATAAAGCCCAGATCGGTGGAGTGTTGCAGTGATGGTTGTCCTTCTGGAAGTTTCTCCCATCTCCACACAGGATCTCTGGAGGTCAGCCAGATTGACCATCGGGTTCTTGGTCACCTCTCTTACCAAGGCCATTCTCTCCCGATTGCTCAGTTTGGCCGGGCGGCCAGCTGTTGGAAGAGTCCTGGTTGTTCCAAACTTCTTCCATTTAAGAATTATGGAGGCCACTGTGCTCTTGGGAACCTTCAATGCAGCAGAGATTTTTTTTGTCGGCTTCCCCGGATCTGTGCCTCGACACAATCCTGTCTCTGAGCTCTGCAGAGAGTTCCTTCGACCTCATGGCTTGGTTTTTTGCTCTGATATGCATCGTCAGCTGTAAGACCTTATATAGACAGGTGTGTGCCTTTCCAAATCATGTCCAATCAATTGAATTTACCACAGGTGGACTCCAATCAAGGTGTAGAAACATCTCAAAGATGATCAAGAGAAATGGGAGGCACCAGAGCTAAATTTAAAGTGTCATCGCAAAGGGTCTGAATATTTATGTAAATGTGATATTTCAGTTTTTTTCTTCTTAATAAATTTGCAAAACTTTCTAAAATCCTGTTTTCTCTTTGTCATTATGGGGTATTGAGTGTAGATTGATGAGGGAAAAAAAGAATTTAAACGTTTTCAGCAAAAGGCTGCAACATAACAAAATGTGAAAAAAGTGAAGGGGTCTAAATACTTTCTGAATGCACTGTATATGGGGATATATATATATATATATATATACAGTGGGGAGAACAAGTATTTGATACACTGCCGATGTTGCAGGTTTTCCCACTTACAAAGCACGTAAAGGTCTGTAATTTTTATCATAGGTACACTTCAACTGTGAAAGACGGAATCTAAAACAAAAATCCTGAAAATCACATTGTATGATTTTTAAGTAATTAATTTGCATTTTATTGCATGAAATAAGTATTTGATACATCGGAAAAACAGAACTTAATATTTGGTACAGAAACCATTGTTTGCAATTACAGAGATCAGACGTTTCCTGTAGTTCTTAACCAGGTTTGCACACACTGCAGCAGGGATTTTGGCCCACTCCTCCATACAGATCTTCACCAGATCCTTCAGGTTTCGGGGCTGTCGCTGCGCAACACAGACTTTCAGCTCCCTCCAAAGATTTTCTATTGGGTTCAGGTCTGGAGACTGGCTAGGCCACTCCAGGACCTTGAGATGCTTCTTACGGAGCCACTCCTTAGTTGCCCTGGCTGTGTGTTTCGGGTCGTTGTCATGCTGGAAGACCCAGCCACGCCCCATCTTCAATGCTCTTATTGAGGGCAGGAGATTGTTGGCCAAGATCTCACGATACATGGCCCCATCCATCCTCCCCTCAATACGGTGCAGTCGTCCTGTCCCCTTTGCAGAAATGCATCCCCAAAGAATGATGTTTCCACCTCCATGCTTCACGGTTGGGATGGTGTTCTTGGGGTTGTACTCATCCTTCTCCTTCCTCCAAACACGGCGAGTGGAGTTTAAACCAAAAAGCTCTATTTTGGTCTCATCAGACCACATGACCTTCTCCCATTCCTCCTCTGGATCATCCAGATGGTCATTGGCAAACTTCAGACGGGCCTGGACATGCGCTGGCTTGAGCAGAGGGACCTTGCGTGCGCTGCAGGATTTTAATCCATGACGGCGTAGTGTGTTACTTATGGTTTTCTTTGATACTGTGGTCCCAGCTCTCTTCAGGTCATTGACCAGGTCCTGCCGTGTAGTGCTGGGCTGATCCCTCACCTTTCTCATGATCATTGAGGCTCCACGAGGTGAGATCTTGCATGGAGCCCCAGACCGAGGGAGATTGACTGTCATCCTGAACTTCTTCCATTTTCTAATAATTGCGCCAACAGTTGTTGCCTTCTCACCAAGCTGCTTGCCTATTGTCCTGTAGCCCATCCCAGCCTTGTGCAAGTCTACAAATTTGTCCCTGATGTCCTTAGACAGCTCTCTGGTCTTGCCCATTGTGGAGAGGTTGGAGTCTGATTGAGTGTGGACAGGTCTGGAGACGGCTTTGCGGTCGGTCTTTGCGGTCTTTGTGGTCGGAGACGGTCTGGAGACGTCTTTTATGCAGATAACGAGTTCAAACAGGTGCAGTTAATACAGGTAATGAGTGGAGAATGGGAGGGCTTCTTAAAGAAAAAACTAACAGGTCTGTGAGAGCCGGAATTCTTACTGGTTGGTAGGTGATCAAATACTTATTTCATGCAATAAAATGCAAATTAATTACTTAAAAATCATACAATGTGATTTTCAGGATTTTTGTTTTAGATTCCGTCTTTCACAGTTGAAGTATACCTATGATAAAAATTACAGACCTTTACGTGCTTTGTAAGTGGGAAAACCTGCAACATCGGCAGTGTATCAAATACTTGTTCTCCCCACTGTATATATATATATATATATATATATATATATATATATATATATATATATATATATATATATATATTGTTGCGGATTTGAGAATCCTTTGTTGTAAATATCACCCTCTGTAAATAGTGTAATGATCCTTGTAAATACCTCCATTAAGTGTGAAGGTCAAGGGTCATCCCCTGAGTTAATCCATCGCAAGCACGTAGGCCACCATATACCCTTCTAAATAGTTATTTCTTATTCTATGTAGTTTAAGGCTCTGTTTCCCACTAGTTGACCCTGCATTGCACCGAATTGAAATAAGATAGATCCCTCCGACGCCCCCATGGACCCTTCAAAGTGCCAGTAACTTTGGGCGGTTTTCTTCACCCCAAGACGCCATTACGCACGCGGTCAACTCGGGGGAGAAGGGCGTGGCCGGCCCATCGTCTTCAGGAGGTGGAGCCAGGAAGCCCTTGCGCCCAACCAGGACTCGGTGGGCACGGCTTGGTAAGGTGTGGTCATGGCTTGGTAGGACGTGGCTATATAACCCGGGGGGGGGAGATCAATATCGACGCCGCTCGTGTCGGAGCTGGGCGAGGAGAAGAAGATGGCCGCTTTCTCTCCCGACCTTGTCTCTTTTTTCTTCTTCTGGTTCACCATCCCGTTTCCGGTCTCCTGTTAGCAGGAGCGCTTCTAACCATTTAACCACAACAACCTTTAATAGAATAAACATTAATAAGCAATGACCTGAATAGTAATTCACATAAATCCGGAATCCGTAACAGTGGCAATTTTTTATTTATTTAACACCACTTAATTTTAAAATCGTGCCATGGATAGTCAAGGCGACCGGATGCCGGTGGGTGAGATAGAAGGGAGGGTAGAGTCGACCCAGGACCCCAGGGAAATGTATATGGGGGAGAGAGAAGAGGAGAGGAGAGCAATGGTGATGTGGTTGCGGGGGTATCAGGTGCACAAGATGGGGCGCTCGCGTACGTGGTTGCAGAGGCACAAAATGGCGGCGCTGCGGCAGCCGAGCCCGCAGCACTGGTGAAATTGGACCTCTTCATGGCGCAGATGATGGGGTATATGGCAAAAATCCAGCAGAGAAATGGAACAAATGATGGAAAGGAATAGTGAGCAATTGGGAAATCAAATTGAGCAATTAGAAAATCGAATCGGGGGGCTTGGAGCCAAATTTGAGGGTTTAGACAATAAATGTGAGGGATTAAACAGCAAAGTGGGAGGAGTAGGAAACAGGTTGGGAAGCAAATTTGAGGGATTCGGAAGCAGATTAGGGGACAAACTGGAGGGCATAATTGGCCAAGCCAACTAAATAAACGTGTGGTTGGCGAGGGGGCAGGCCGCATATGAAGTAAGGGAAGCGGAGAGGGACAGAGACCGCAGGTTGGGTGAGCAGGTCCCACGGGTGCACGACGAGGTAAAGCGGGTCGAGAAGCGCTGGTTGAGCGAAGTGGAGAAAGGCACAGGTAACTGGACCAGGGTAGACATCGCAACCCGGGGTATGGAAAAGCCGGCGACCGCTGAGGTTGAAGAGGGAATTTTAATAAAGCCAGCGGTCGTCGGGGTGAATAAAGAAAAAGTAGTGGTGGGTATAGTTGAAATTGAAAAGACGACGGAGGTAGCCCAGGAATTGAAGGGAGAAATGGATTGTGCACAAAGTCTAAGCTCACATCCTGATGCCGTACTTGCTAATCCTTATAAAGATTTGCAGGTACGCGTGGAGAAAAGGATCCCAAAGGTGAGTCGTGCTGTGTATGGCGCTAAGAGGATTTTCGGCAAAGTGTTTGGCGCGAAGAGAATTGTCGCGCGATTGGGGTCGATATGGCACCCGGGCGTTTGTGGGAGGTCCGAGGGGTGTGGTGTACAAAAGAATGGCACTCGTGTGAAAACAAAAGTGTGCGTCGGCGAGTGAGTGTGTTATAAAGTGTGGGAATACCGAGTGCGAGCGGGAATGCACGTCGGAGTGTACGGAGTGTGACAGGGAGTGAGCGATACGGAGTGTACGTGCGAGGGTGAGAGTGACCCGGAGAGTGAGTTGGTGGTGGAGCGGGTGCGAGAATGCACGCTTGGAATGGTTGAGTGTGCGAGAACGCACACCTGAGTTGGTTGTGGCGCAGGTGTGGGAGAGCCCATTGACGCGCGTGAGTGGGTGGATGCAAGAGTGCACCCCCATGAGTGGTACGGAGTACGTACCGATGGAGAGTGCGCAAGACGGTGCGCGAGGTGTGTTAAGGAAGTGTGCGAACGGCGAGTGTGCGCGAGAGGTGTGGTGTGTAACAGGGAGTGTGGTGGTGGAATGGACGGAGTGTGTGGGATGCACTGGAGGCGCCGGGTTTTGTGAGTGTGAAAAGGGTCGCGTATGCGAGTAAGGCATCGACGTTAAACGGGGCAGCGTTTAGGGCGACGGATAGCCGACGCGAACACTCGGCGCGCGGTGCGCTTTGTTGGATGCGAGGCCCGTCGCGGGTCGGTGTTGCGTCGCTTCTCTTCGAAGCGTCGTTGCCGATTCGGGCCTGGCCCCGCACGGTCGAGTCCAGGCCTCGCCCGGGCAAGGCGACCGGTCCGGTTTAAGGGCAGAGAGGAGGAAGCGGCGCGGTGCCCCCTGGCGGGGGCGGGGTTCCGACCGGGCGAGATTGAGCCATCGGGCCGGAGGCCGCAAGGATCCGCGCGGAGATGGTGCGTGGAATCTCGGCCCGACCAAACCGCCTCCCCTGAACCGAATGCCGGACGGATTCAACCTGCAGGCGACCAAACCACCCGAATTCAAAGCCGTGTTTTAATGATGTAACGACGCACCGAGGCTCAGATATAGCGGACTGTGATGATAATAGTGTTTTGATCCGAAATTTAGAATAGTGAATAGGATTGGCAGAAGTGATTGGCAAAATTTGATGATTGGCAAATGATTGGAAGAATGATTGGCAGTGCTTGGCAAATTTTGATTTGCAGGAATTTGGATGGGCAAAATTAATAGTCGGAGATGCCCGATGTGGTGGGATGGCAAATCCACCATCCCTCACAATGGGGGCACATGAGCAATAGTTTTATGGGGCTTATGGCAGTGTGAGCTCTGGTGTTGTTGGGCTAGCGGCTAGGGTGCCGGCTTAGGATCCTAGGATCCTGGGTTTGAATCCCGGTCGATCGCTGAATTAACGCCAGGGGGGTTGACTCAGCCTGTCATCCTTCCGAGGTCGGCTAATTGAGTACCAGTTCACTGGTAATTCCCTGCTTGTTGTAAAAAAGCGACAAAAAGTGTTGGCGGCAGGAAGGGCATCCGGCCGTAAAACATTGCTTCAAAAAGGGGACCGAAAAACAACAACAACCACGGTCCCCGAAAACGGCCAATCCCCGCTTCGCGGGGTAAAATGGCCTCTAAAGGTGGTTTATGGCAGTGTGAGCTCGCCGAGGGAGGGTTAGGATAATGTATAGGGACCTAGAGATGACCATAGGTAACGGTAGCTTTAAGTAGCGACATTATACCTGTAGTGGGGACGTGGAGAGTAGGGTAGTTGGATTATGACGAGGGAGCGCAATAATGTAAGGGGCGACGGGGAAGCGCGAGTTTTAGCAGGGCACCAGTTAGATCAGATGATGCTGTGTGTGTGTGTATAAAAGTGTATTCAGTAGTGTATTGTGAAAAGAGTGATTAATGGCGATTGTGGATTGTATTGAGCGTGGAAGTGTATGGAGCAGTGTATGAGGAACAATTGTGGTTGTGCATTGCATTGAATGATTGAAGAAGCCTGGGAGGAAGGAGGGTGCAGGAAGCACCAGGTGTGATGGCACAGGTGTGCAAATACAGGTGTATGGAGAATGGTTGTGTGGAATACATGGAGTACGGAATACATGGAGTATGGAATGGATGGTATGGAGTGAGTATGGTGGAAACTGTGGAGTGGAGTGGTTGGTGCGAAGGTGTGTATGGGGAGGATGGACCCCTATCACGAATACCCGGGGAGGGTAGTTTAAGAGTTAGGTAGAGGGAGAAGGTAAATTGTAGTTGGATATTGGCATCTGTGGTGCGTGGTGGATGAACGGTGTTTGGATGGGTGCATTAGTGTCGTGGAAATGGCTGGGCGTGTGGCCTGTTAGTGTGTGTAGTTAAATGGGCACTCCGCCACTGTTAGGATGTCGGCCAGGTGAGGCCGCAGGTGGGCTCTGGGAGCCGGTAGAGTTGTTGTGAATGGGGCCCGAGGATCCAGAGGACGGACCCGGGTAGCCCAGTGTCAGAGAGGGCACCGAGTGGGGAGAGCGCCAGAGGGCCTTCCCCAGGTAGATAGGTTAGGGTAAGGAGCAGGTAAGCTCGGAGGAAACTGCAGTGGTGGAGGTGTGCAGGTGGGTAGACCTGCTGGGAGAGCCATACGATTCAGCCCGGAAATTGTGCAAAGGCACGGGGAGTTGAATCGGGGGAGTGAGACCCCAAATTGATGAAGCACCACAGTTTGGTCAATGGGAATTTGGTTCTTAAAACCGCATAGAGTAAGATTGCCAATGGATTGGCAGGGAAAGACCCTGGGTAGTGTAAAGTGTGTTAATGTCATTTAGAAGGTAGATAGGATGGAAATCTCCTCGCACCATCTACATCCACTCACCTGAGGTGACAAAACTCCACACCATGCCATGTTTTTATTATTTTTGTGCAAATCTTTGGAATGTGAGATGCATCATGACGTGGGTGTGACATTGTACTGATGTTCCATCTCTCCCTCCTTATGAGGATTGATGATGAATTGGTGATGACAAATTTGGATTAGTGGGATTGTGACGAATTTGGTATAGGGGAAATATAGGGAGGACGAGACGTAGTGACGGATTTGTAAATGTGTAGGTTTTTGTAAATACGGGGAGGGGCAAGGGGGGGCAGTGTAGGTCACGTGGGGGGCGTACGTAGGGACGAAACTTTCTCAGCTCGCTCCCATGCGCCCCTCATTCTGCATTGCCTTGTTTGATGTGTACCCTTGCGCCCTTACCCCTCACTCACCTGTCTTCTCTGTCTTCCTTCCC
Source organism: Myxine glutinosa (assembly GCF_964187855.1). Classification (NCBI taxonomy): domain Eukaryota; kingdom Metazoa; phylum Chordata; class Myxini; order Myxiniformes; family Myxinidae; genus Myxine; species Myxine glutinosa. Next base: position 36,202,925 of record NC_136261.1, read on the forward strand.
CGACCCATGGATCGTGCTCTCTGGGTACTGAGGGGAGCGTGCGAGGGGCCGCGTAGGTGTGCCCGAATCCTCGCAACCAGCTGCCTGCATCCACGCACCACTTATGGACCACATGTCTGTGGCTGAGCACCACTCATGGACCCCACGGGTTTGGGCATGGCCCCTCTGCTGGAACCGGCCAGGTTGGCCAGAGGAAGATCTTGCTTGCGGACCTCGGTAACGTGGCACCTATGCCATACAGGTGAACCACCCATAGTTGGCCCCTGTGGGCCATAAATAAAAATGGACATGTTTTGTGCTTTTTATCATTTTAACAAAATAGGCCGCCAGCAAGAAGAATAAGAAAGACAACATCAAGAATGACAATGGCCAGCAGAGGGAGCCGAAGAGGAAGACCAGCATCATTTTAAAAATTATTTTTAAAATATAACTATGGTGGATGCTTGGATGATTATTGGTGCTGGTGCGTCGATGCAGCGCAGGCTGTCTTCCCCTCCCCCCCCCCCCCCCCAAAAAGAAAAATCACAGGTCCTGGGTTGCGTTTTGTAAATACAATCAGCGTCACTTGTAAATAATGCTCCCCACCGTACATGTTTAGTTTGAAAACCATTCCGCAATTCGGTTATCCTGTGGGCGTGAATCTGTTAGGTAGGGTGCAATGCAGCAGAGGTACATACTTATTTGTGTTTTAAAACTGTCACACTCAGGGTCAGGTTAATTGTAGAGGGAATTACACCTACGTGCCACACTAAGTAAAGTTTTATAGGCCCGGGCTGTGCCTGGGGGATGAGGGTGCAGTGTTGCAGATTTGAGAATCCTTTGTTGTAAATATCACCCTCTGTAAATAGTGTAATGATCCTTGTAAATACCTCTGTTAAGTGTAAAGGTCAAAGGTCGTCCCCTTAGTTAATCCATCGCAAGCACGTAGGCCACCATATACCCTTCTAAATAGTTATTTCTTATTCTATGTAGTTTAAGGCTCTGTTTCCTACTAGTTGACCCTGCATTGCACCGAATTGAAATAAGATAGATCCCTCCGACGCCCCCATGGCCTCTTCAAAGTGCCAGTAACTTTGGGCGGTTTTCTTCACCCCAAGACTCCATTACGCACGCGGTCAACTCGTGGCCGCCCCATCGTCTTCAGGAGGTGGAGCCAGGAAGCCCTTGCGCCCAACCAGGACTCGGTGGGCACGGCTTGGTAAGGTGTGGTCATGGCTTGGTAGGGCGTGGCTATATAACCCATGGGGGGAGAGCCCCCACCAGCAGATGAGTGAGGGAGCACACATTGAGAAGTTCTGTGAAGGGAGGTGCATGAGCAAGGAACACCAGTGGGGAGGATTGTTCATTCTGCTTGGCGCGAACGTCCTGCGGGGAATGAGAATCGGCATGCCCTGCTCGCAATACCAACCAGCACTGACGGCAACTGCCGGAACCGACCTCCAAAAGAACAAGTGCGTGCACTCGAACCCCCACGTCGTGCCGCGACCCTCGGACCTCCCTATCGCCCGTTCTGTGGACCACCTGAACCTTCTGATCCCTCCAGCCAATCCAATCTGCAATTCCCTATTCGTGTGAGTGAGTTTGTTCTGTCTGTATTGTCCTGGGTATAAGTTAAGCCTGTATAGATAAGCTAGAAATTGCTCTGTGTCCTGCTCCCTCCATTTTCTGTATATTACTTTGATTGCTTTTCGTCCTTTAGTCTTGTGTAAATAATAATAAATCCTGTTATTTCCTACCTTTGCCTTCTTCTTCTTCCTCGTCCGATCGTCCTTGTGATTTCCAACGTTGAATACCTGTGGCACGATTTGGCCAACGTTTAGGATCGGGTGTAGTATTGCTAATGGTTCGAGCCGCGACTGCTAATCCGCTCGGCAAATAACATCTTGTCCGCGGTCTCGAACAAGGTTGCTCACCTGCCTCTCTGGAGGGAGCTGGGCAGCTTCAGGACTCACGTCGGTCAGACGCAGACAAGGGGATTAATTCCCCCTTGGTAAGGGGAAAAGGGGCCGATGGAGAGATCCGCAACAATATATATATATATATATATATATATATATATATATATATATATATATATATACAGGGGCCTGCAAAAGTAGGTATACAGTAAGGATTATACCAGTATTACCAGTATTATAATAGTGGTGCTAGGATTCATTTAATACAAAGAATTCATTAAAATCATTATTACCATTTTAAATATTTTTATTTTCGTAATTTTTTCTATAATACATCTATTATTTTCAGGTGAAGTGGAAATTTAACGATGGCTGGTAATTCAACGGACGAGGAGCGCAAATGGATTTTGAAACAGTACTGGAAGACAGAGAATAGTGAACGTGTGCGAGAGCAGTGGCGAGAAACATTTGCATCGCCTCCACCAACGAGGCTCACGATTTACCGGATACGTGACAAATTTGAGAGGACGGGGTCTATCCACAACTCGCCGAAGAGTGGTCGACCAGTCACCGTGACAACGCCAGAGAATGCAATGCAAGTCGCCCTGGCATTTACCCAGAGCCCTCAGAAATCGAAAAACAGGGCGTCATCTGAATTGGGTATTGAACGCAGATCGTTGGGTCGTTTGATGCACCGTGCAGGACTGAAAATGTACGTGCCACGATTGATGCATGGTTTATTAGAGGATGACTCGGATCGGCGTTTACAATTTTACGAAGCCATCCTGAACGAGGAACGAGAGGGTGACAGCATTCTGCGCAAAATCGTGTGGTCCGATGAAGCAAACTTTAAGCTATCGGGTGCCGTTAATCGGCACAATTGTGTGTACTACGCACCTGAAAACCCTAAAGTCACGATTGAGCAACAGCTCAATCAACCTGGGGTGACAGTGTGGGCTGGCCTGTCCTGCAAAGGTGTCGTTGGACCTATCATTCTGCACAGGACTGTCGATCAACACGTGTATCTGAACATGCTGACGGATACAATCATACCACAGGTACGCGAACAACAGCAGCAGGACGACTTCTACTTTCAGCAGGATGGGGCGCCACCGCACTTCGCACTCACTGTGCGTGCGCTACTTGACAAAGAATTTCCCAACAGGTGGATTGGTCGTCGGGGGAGCCGTTGACTGGCCACCACGTTCGCCGGATCTCACCCATATGGACTTCTTTTTCTGGGGATGTGTAAAAGACAGGGTTTTCGCACGCAAGCCACGTTCTGTTGATGCCATGATTCAGTTCATACGGGAGGCTTGCCAGGAAATTGATGCTGATAAAGACCTTTGTGCCAGAGTGTGCATGGGTGTCCACACTCGTCTAGTGGAGTGTGTGAATGCCGGGGGCAAACAGTTTGAACATTTGAGGGATTAATATGTTTATTATTGATATGCTTCTATAAATCAATAAAATACGTTTTGTTTTTCATTACTGTATACCTACTTTTGCAGCCCCCTGTGTGTGTGTGTGTGTGTGTGTGTGTGTGTGTGTGTGTGTGTGTGTGTGTGTGTGTGTATGTATATATATATATATATATATATACATACATACATGTATATATATATATGTATATACATACATATATATATATATATGTAAACCCCCCCAAAAAATGATGCCATAGATGCAGGAAATTGTCCATCTCATCAAGATTAAAATTGACGATCTTAATCAAAGCCTCGGGTCAATAGGATGAAAAGTGACGATTTTTCAGAGGAAAATTGATTTTCAAAGTTTGACCATGAGTTGACCTTTGAGCTCAAAAATAATTTGTTTCCCAATTCAGTGAGGCACTGTGCAAATGCTGTTCAATTTTCAAGTCAATCAGATGAAAATTTATGGTTTTTCAGATGAAAAGTGACGATTTTGGAAGTTTGACCTTGAGTTGACCTTTAACCTCAAAAAGTTGGTTTTCCAATTTATTGACTCGATTTGCAAATGTTATTCAATTCTCAAGTCACTCGGATGAAAAATGGCGATTTTAGACATTTGACCTCCAGAGGACCTTTGACCTCAAAATCGATATGCTTCTCAATTGTGACAAGCTCTACTACTTGGTGAAGTTTCATGACGAACGGTTTAGAATTGTGACGTGTAGGCGACTAACAAACAGACAAGCAAAGAGAATAACAAACGCAACCGACCAAGATACTTGAAAAATCTTCGATTTAGCAAGAAATAAGCCAAAATACCACAGAAACCTCAGGTTATGAGCATTTTGATTTCCTGTCTCTTCGCCACAACCAGACGAACATGCCAAGACAATGTCGGTGTTAAAACATCAAAATTTTTATTAACTATTCACAGGATTGACATGCAACCGCCAAAAAAAAAGAAAAGAAAAAAAAAGGTCACAACCAACACGATGGAGAGGTACACAAATCCAACTAAGGTGGGATAAATGCTGTCCCTCACATTGATATCCTCAAATTGATCTTTGAACAACGGATGTCCTTCAGCGAGGGTCCGCCAAGTGTGTACCACGGAAGTGGTACCAACGCAACCAAGGCCTCTGATAGCTGCACCGAGCTGCCATTGACAACCAAGTTAATGTCCAAGTTAGAAGTATGGGAGATACTCCAGAGGGAAATTTGTTTCATGAGAGATGGAGCCCGATACAAAGAAAGAAAATTTGGAACAAACCAGGTGTCGAGAGTAGACCGATAGAAATGACGAGGCACGTCGAGAGCCGGTGGACGATTGGACATTACGCATAAATCGACGGTATGGTTGGAACACAGTACGCAGCACAGCTGGGTAAAAAAGCACGCACGGAAACACGGCACGGAACGTGTAGGAAACAACCAAAAGTCCTGGGCGTTTCCAAGTATAAACACCAGGAAAATGCAATCGGTGCAATGAAGGGAGAATGCGACAAAACCATTATATACATTGTGTGTCCAATCTCAGGAGATGGATATGGGTTATGTTACACGAGAATATGAGAAAGAGCATTAAACCTATCCGATTAATAAATACACTGCTTTACACAACACTTGATCCGCAGTCTGCAGCGACGCTTCATTGGCATACCCGAACCTTCAACCGGTACCTTTCACGAGGAAACCAATGTGCCATGTGTATCAGTGCACCTCCATATCCAAGCCCCTTAATCAACAACAAGATCAGAGGAAAAATAGGGGGGGGGGGGGGGCGGGGGAAGGGGGTGCAGGAGGGACTCCAGGCGAGACCACATTTGAAGGAATCGATCCAAATTCACAAGACCATTCTCATTCCCTGCCATTTTGATCATGAGATTAACTTACCACAGATACAATGACGGATATGAATAGCACTTTGGGGTTAAGCGGGGACGAGGCAAAGTGGAGGATGGTGGGGGTTGCGGTGAGCATCGAGGAATTCAAAAGTCACAGCACGCGTGGCAATTCTGTATCAAACAAGGTCCTTTATTTCTTGTTACTTTTGATGTTGTCGAGCCTCTTTTGAAGATCTTCGAGATTCCGAGTGTCGATGTGAGGATGGGGAGAAGAAGAAACACCCTCTGGTTCAGCAATATGAGGTAGTGATGAACCCAATGTCTCCGGAGCTGTCGGTAGTACAGACGAGACAGAGGAGCGAGGCACCGAAGAGTGAGAAGCTGAGACAGGCCTGCTTAATCCAATCATTAGTGAAGTGTCCTGAACCCCAAAAACAATGGGGATTTGGGAGGGAGAGGGCGTTTGGTGGGTGGGGGAAGGAGGACAAACAATGGTGATTCATTCATTGCTTCCAAAGGCAGTACATCACCAACGGCTGTGATATTCATCAATAAATACTGTGGCCTCTCAAAACTTGTTTATGACAGCCATGACACACACCACACACGGCCAACCAAATGGATGTTTTTGGATCTTTAGGAAAGCATGGGTAAAGGTAATTGCTGAATTGTTTTTTTTAAGAATACGAATTCTTATTGCCTAAAGTGGGTCCCTATGGACCATCATGACAGTTTGAGCAGAGAAACAATTAGAAACTGGAATGGCAAACCTCCACCAGGCTGAACAGTTTACATTTTGTATCCCACTGATGGGCCGGGATCTGCATCCGGACCTCAACCAGAATCTAATCACCTTATTGTTGTCACCTACCCAACTTGTCCACCAAGATTCGTCCAAATTCATTGAAGTATGCTAAATATCATTTTTGTCCCTCTATCAACGGTGATTGTTCTTCTTCAACGGTGATTATCAACGGTATCAACCCTGGTGTTGGGCTAGCGGCTAGGGTTCCGGCTTAGGATCCTAGGATCCTGGGTTCGAATCCCGGTCGATCGCTGAATTAACGCCAGGGGGGTTGATTCAGCCTGTCATCCTTCCGAGGTCGGCTAATTGAGTACCAGTTCACTGGTAATTCCCTGCTTGTCGTTAAAGGCGGCAAAAAGGGTTGGCGTCAGGAAGGGCATCCGGCCGTAAAACATTGCTTCAAAAAGGGGACCGAAAAACAACAACAACCACAGTTCCCGAAAAAGGCCAACCCCTGCTTGCGGGGAAAAATGGCCTCTAAAGGTGGTTTTTTTATATTTTTATCAACGGTGAATAAGCATTTAAAAATTCTCGGATCCGGATCTTCACCAAAATCTAATCAATTTGTCCTAAGCACATGCCTAATCTGTCCACCAAGTTTCACCTGAATTCTTCCATAACGTTTTGAATCATCATGCCCACAGACAGACAGACAACCAGAGATAGACATGAAAAACATAACCTCTGTCCATCTTCGGTGGCAGAGGTAACAAAAGAAAAACCTCTGACTTACTTTGGATGCAATTGCAAATCAAGGCTCAAAGTGCAAATTAAACCATTTAAAACTAAACATTGCTTGTATTTGATGCCGTGCAACACCTTGGGAATTTCCACGCCCACTTGTTGACGCAGCATGCGACATCGTTCCACATAGGCTTTCACATCTTCTTTCGTGACACTGCTGGTTGCCGTGTGCGAAAGCCCTAAGAGAGAGAACTGTGAGCTCGACAAGGCAGAAAAGAAACGCAAGATGAGGACGTAAAAGGGAAGAGGTTTGAGACTGAAACAATAATTGTATATTAAAAAAAAAAACATGCTGCAAATGGACGCACATTGATGAAAAAGAAAAAAAAAGAAAAAAAGATCACGGTTGTACCGCCATTGCTAGTGTGGACGTTTGCCAGCTGGGCAACGCAATCACGCTCAATCTGGATGGCGTTCAGACCATGCTCCACATATCGCTGGAACATTACGGATGCGCGTTGCAGGAAAGGCTCAAGATCCGCTTCTGGGTTCCGACACTTGAAGTCATACAATTCAGACAAGCCCTGTGAAAGGGGCACACGGGCTGACCATGTGGCTCAGAATTCAAAATCAGGCCCATGTTTTGATGTAAAAAAAAAAAAAAAAAAGTGACGGCTTGTCAACAATAATGCTGAACTTGGCACACCCACCTCCCTCGTGTTTTCTTTGGAGCCGATCTTCTTGAATATCTCCGCCACGTCATCATTCATTTTGGCCAAGTGTGCCGCCTCGTCCTGAACGTTGCCACGTGGCCCAGGAACACAGAACACGTTAGCTCATTTTGGTAATTGGTATACAGGTACTTTGCAAATGGGTAGAACAGACCAAATATCTGCGCTCACCCGATCACAGTTTTACAAAACAAACTTCGCAGTCGAGACATTTGAGCTGCCCGTGTCTCAATGTGAACATGGGGCACACAGCCATGGAAGACCAAATTTGCAGGACAAAAAAAATCTGTTTTCCAGGACATTTAATAGAAATGTTTCATGCAGCAAGTGACATTGGAATAAACCACAACAATAAGAATGAAATCTGGTTTGTTTTCTGTTATTCCATTGAATATTTCACCAAGGGGAATCATAACTGAAAACAAAGGAATTTATTACCATTCCACAGAACAAGTGTTGATGCGGACAGAGATGGGTACTGTACAGTACTGTCGGCAATGTGTGTCTCGGTTACTAACTACACCGCTGACTTAAAATTATATGTGGAAAGTTGAAACCATGTAAAGTCCCAGAAGTTTCTCAAATATTTTTGGTCTGAATGGATAAATGCCAGAGGCCATTAACACATAATTTGGGGGCAGATAGAATCGAAGAACATGAGAGGAGATTAACTCAGGAATATTCTAGCAGCTAAATCAATTGACGGGGGATTCGGTTCAGCTCTGCGGTCCGGTCCGGACTGACTGGACTGAGAGACCGTTTAGGTGCATGGCTTTAATGGTAAATGCCTGGGGGGAGGTTGAAATTACTAAATAGTTATCTTAAAGAGACTGGCGGAATTAACAATTCAGACTGGGCAGCGAATTGGGGGTGTGGAGGGAGAGGTTGGCAGAATATTTATATTTGCAGTTTTATCGATTTTTCAGGAGTTTCAAGGATTTGGACAAATTTTCCAGGACTTTCCAATTACTGCAAAATGCTTTTTTTATTTTTCCAGGAATTTCAACGTTTCAAGGACTGTGCAAACCCTGGTGAAACATGTCCTGTTTTGTGTGCCCACTTAGCTAATCGTGCTGCGGTTTCAGGTTCAAATCCCATATTGGGTGAAAAAAAATTGTTCAAAGTCCACGAATGTCGAACAAGTTAATGTAAAAAGAGGTACTCAGTAATTGTCCTTTGTGTGATGCACATTCAAGCTTCTGTTGGAACCTTCAAATAACTCAAGAAAACGTATGAACCCCAAAACGGCCCCAAATTTGATCACTGTGGTTTATGGAAAAGGACTCGCATCATGTTTACCTTTCACTTTCACCACCACAATGTGCCTCACTCACACAACAAACGGATCAACTTATTGTGGGACACCGATTATGGCCATACAAGAAGCAAAAAGTACCTTCCGCCCACAATTATGTTCCTTCTCCTCATCAGCTTTGCCTCGATAGAGGTTACGCGTCACCTTACGCAGGTACGCTTCGAGCTGGGATTCACTGCGGTTTTCAATAAGGCCCAGATGCTCCAGAATCTGAGAAATTAAATGGCTCAGTAAAATAAACATCAACACCGAGAGGAGCATTTCATAACATATTGGGATTTGTTTGGAAGGGGGTGGGGGGTTACAAAAAAACAAACAAATGACTGCATGGCCCATCCCAAATCAAACCGACAGACCTCTGGACCCTGGAGCTTTCCCAACATGTATAGCAGGGTCTTCATTGTGCGAAGTGGCAGGTCATCCTTTCGGTCACGGCCGGCATCTTTGGGGTACACCCGGAGGAAGTTGTGGGCATCCAGCAAGACACGGTCGACCTTGACGTTGTGAGTCATTCCAGGAAGCAACCGCGAGATCCGCCAAAGGCACTGAGACAATGAAGATACCAAGAGGGCTTGAGCCACACAGCTGATATGATCAGCAGCTGGGTAATTATCAAAAATTGGGGTGATTATCAACATTATATGGATTTTTAACAATGGGTTCAAAATGCACAAGGGTTGCACATAGTTGGTGTGGGACGGATGGGCGAACAACCACATGTGGGAATCACCTTCATGACAAGTTCCGCGTACTTTGAGTTGTTTGTGGGAGAGTTTACGCAATCATGCAGGAGGCGGATCATGGCACTGGGAGGAAAGAAAATGGAATAGATACTTTCAATAGTAAGCACTTTCATCAATCCATCCAGAGCAATTGCTGGTGTTGGGAAGTGGGGGTTGGGGGATTCCCACAATTTTTGCACTCCATCAAGATTCCCCTTCACGATCCAAACAAGGATGCCAAATATAAGACCTGACGCAAATTAGAAACACTCACCTGATGATGGCAGCTGGATCAGAATGCTCAAGCATCTGGCCCAGCAGCAAGTTGATAGAGCGCAACAGCTGGGGTCCTTCCTCCATTTCCTCAATACGTGGATCTGGTAGCAGCAGCAGAAGCGCATTCAGCAAGTCCTTCAGCATATCCGCTGACCCTTCCTTGCCCAAGCCAGACTTGAATAGCTGTAGGATTGGTGGCAAAATGGAGGAAACCATTGCAAAAAGGGCCTTTTATAGAGAGCATGGTAGTGACTCAAGATGAATGGAACACTCTCGGTTTGCCCAAAATCGCTTTAACTTTCATGCACAAAAAACAACCAGCCAATTAAGGGGCACATACCGGTGATGTGACAAGTGAATGACGATAATACAAATTTATCAGAACCAGACCAAGATCACCATTAGTGTTACACTGAAGTGAAAAAAAGAAAAAAAAGACAGCTGTGCTAGATGTCAAAACAAAGGAAAGGACTGGAAGCACATACCGAAACAAGGTTGCTCACAAGACAGTTGTAGAGATTCAGCACATGCTTGGTTGGTGTGCCTGGATCACTCAAATGGGTGTTGGATGCAAGTCGCAGCTGCATGAAAGTGACGAGGAGGAGTTGATCCACATTGCCAGAGATCGCATGTGATCGCTTCTTGGTCCGGAGCAACTCATCCAGCTTGAAAAAGAGGAAATATAATGTTGCAAACAAACAAGAAAAATACTGTTGTGGTTATGAGAACCACATAAATCCTCCAATAGTTTAGTGTAACGGTCTAATGTCCGTGTTGATAGATCTGCGATACAATTGTATAGTAAGAAACCACAAACATTTTTTTTTCTTTAAACATTCCACATCCCTTTGTGCAGACCATTTGCAGAATATTTTCTTCAGTGAATGAATGAATGAATGATCGTTTTAAGGCCATTTTCCCCCGCTAGAGCGGGGGTTGGCCTTGCTGGCCCTATGACAATCATGGTTCCCTGTTTGAGGCAATGTTTTTATGGCTGGATGCCCTTCCTGATGCCAACCCTTGGTCGCCTCTTACGATGCGCAGGGATACGGTGTACCTATTCTAAATCGGGGTACACACCGTGTAACGAACTTCAGTTCTTCAGTCTTCAGAATTTTCTTCAGTAACGAACACATTTTTCCTGCAGCTCTCGTAACCATTTCACGAGCAGCGCTGGCAACAGATCGTGCCATAATCACATACTCGGAAACGATTCTCCTCACGAGCGTCCTTAGGGCCATTATCGTTTGCATTTCATGAGCACTTTTTTGTGTTACGAGAAATAAAGGCCATTTCTGTAAGAAACCGTGTATCGACTTATTCTTTCTGGTTTGATGGCGACAATACTGCTAAAGTGCTTGGCCAGCTCGGAATTGTTATCAAAGTTCGATATCGGGCGCGGTTACGTGACACTGGTTTTACTTGGCCAACTGACTAGGGTCTTACGTAACTGCCGGGATGGAACCTATTTGCATCACTTAGCTCACTAGTATGGTAAACCGACTTTGTTAATAGTTGCAAACAGCATCTGGGTCTCGTAGATGCGCCGTCCTCAGGGAGGTATCGGAGAAGAGACACCCCAAAAACGGAAAACAAGAAGGAGAACCGCAACAATACTGTTACATGTATGGGGGAGGACAGAGATTACCTTATAAGAGATAGAGCTGTGTATGATAGAATGGACCGTGGGCGAGTAGAAAGCCAATCTCGATGTAAGGAAACAAGGATCTGTTAGCTTAAGGACTGTTTGAATGTGCATGATATGAGGGCGTGCTTGTGATGAGATAGAGAGGGATTAAAGGTAAGGAAAAGTGTGCAAAACTTCATGTAATCTTCCACCGGGCATGCTGGGTGACATCTCTGTTGAACAATGTTCACACAAGCCCAGGAAATCTAGGCAGAAAGCTGTGGCACTCTGCCAGGCAAGAGGAGAGGGGGCAGAGCTATAATCATCCCCTGGATGGGGGTGGAGCCCAAGGGGTGTCAGGGGAGACAAGATAAGAGACAGGGCAGTCAGTTCTGTGAGGAGCATTAGGTGGGAACAGGGTGCTGTGGAGCTCGCTGAGTCTGTAGACTGTAGAGAGTCCAAGGAAAAGTAGGAGCCAGGACGAGCGGGAACAGTGCACAGAGGCGTTCAAAGAGTGACGGGAATCAAGGTCGTTTGTGTGAGGAGAACGGTGGTGCTCGCTGCGTTTGTGAAGAGAACTGGAGGAATTCTGAGACCTGGAGGAGGAAAGCTTTAAGGAGGTCATCCTGCCCACCTGCCTTGGTCCTTGTGCTGTCTTCGTCCTCCCCGATTGCCCGTGATCGTCCTGCCTGAATCTTCATCACATTTTTGTCGTCCAGCAGTCAACTCACTTGCCCATCGTCCTGCCCATCTCAACACCAGCTCCGTGCCCCATCTTCCCGCTCCCCTGCTGCTACACAACAGATAAGTCACCCAGTTTTGTCCCTCTTCCTCATCTGTGATTGGGACTGGAGAGGCGCCTTAGATTTTATAGGATTTATTTTACCTCATTCTTTACCACATTATATTCGTGATTATTGATTTTATTTTCCCTGCTCGTCATTTGTTTGGGAATAAACCTTTGGCTTTATAAAAGCATTAAGCTACTCATGATTCTCCTCACCGGCACACGCGAGCTTATACTGCCATAATTCGGAACACCTCGGAGATAAAGCTGTTTCGGCCCATCCGTTCACGGGTCTCGGTGTTAGCTGGCTGTGCACACGACAATACTATCGGCCGCTATTAACCTGCGAGAAGGAAAGATTTGATTCAGTATCAAAAAAAGATGAGGTGATGAATGAAGGACCTTACCTGAGCTAAAGCTTCGATGGCAACGTCAATGTTCCTGTTTGCCACCTGGGAGATTACGAACGCAAGAGTTGAGTCAGCGCCAATTCCTCCGAGTTCATCAAGGGGTGTGGATATCGTAGTCGTTCTGGAAAAATTGCCTCGGTTTCAAATTTCAGACCATGGACATTGGTCCACACTCCATTACCCCCTCCCCCCCTCCAACGAGCCCAATATCCACCCACTCCTCACAGTTCGGTCACAATATGTACCTCAGCTGTGGTATATCAGGCGGCACAGCCAAGATGTCGTCATCCAATTGGCAATTCACAAGGACCGGCATCTCAGAAACGACGTGCTCATCTTCAATGTCATCAAGCTCGAGTTGAAACTCCCGGGATAAAGGTGGCTGGTTGCCTGGTGTTTGCTGAGCCCCAAAAGTGTGGCTGCATGCACATAGGTGGAGGAAAGAGGGGGTTAAAAGGGCACAGAAAATTGACCTGGAGAAAAATCAGTGGACAAGCTACGGTAATAAATGGAATAGCAATGTAACAATAGAACCAAGTGTACAAATTGAGAGAAGTACAGCTCTTAACAGTAGTCAGAGTATCTGCAGTGACAGCGTATGATAGAGTGGACAATCCAGTCAGGATGTCCGTTTTATATCATGCCGATTATTTACTCACGTGCGGTAGTTATGGTGCGCCCTCCGTGTCAGAAAAAAAAAAAAAAAACGATCAGAGGAAACTCGGCCACAGTCACAAGTGCAACGAGAATACACAGTTTAATTCAGCATCTCACATGGGGATGTAGCACCAAGATAAAACATCAAAGTATCGAGACAGTTTTGGTGTCGAGACGAGACAACTGGCAATACAATGCAAATCGTAATAACAGCTTTTGTGCACGACCTTATTTTATGAGTTGCGAAACGTAAGTTCAGCACTGCGACAGATGGGCGTTGAAAGAAGTATAGATGTTTACGCCGGAACACCGTTTTTGGTATTTAGGCCTTTTCAACACAGCAATTTTACTGTAAAATACAATGGTGATTGGCACTTCTGGTGCAACGTGCAATGGATGATGATGCATTTGTGTTAACACGGGGTCGCACGAACTTCATCACATGTCGGTGCGGCTTTTTATTCCAAAATACATTTCATAGCCACTGCTGCAAATAGTGCAAATAAATTTCGAACAAGCGTTACGCCTAGGTCCACCTTCGTTGAAGTGATGTGAGTTGACAAAGTGGAAGACGCAAGGCGGCCATCTTGGATTTTGACGTGGCGACCCAATTTCCAATAGCGTTCTCCCTTATGCGTAGATACACCCACACACCAGATTAGTCGTAGTTCGTTTATTTTTCAAGATATTTCTCTCACAAGGTTCAGACATATATATGGTGGCGGCCATCTTGGATTTTGACGTGGCGACCCAATTTTCAACAGCGTTCTTCCTTATGCCTAGATACACCCACACACCAGATTAGAAGTTGGTACTTCGCTTATTTTTCAAGATATTCCGCTCAAGGTTCAGACATACATGGCGGTGGCCATCTTGGATTTTGACCTGGGTTGCACCCACACACCAAATTAGAATTCGGTCCTTCGCTTACACACGCACGCACGGACGGAGGGGAAAACCATAGTCCCCCTTTCGCTCTGCCATGCGACGGGGGACCAAAAAACCCTTGTAGCACAGCATCATATCATTTGTCGATCAAAATGTATCCATCGTAACAGCGTTCACATCGTGAAAAAAAAAAAAAAAAAAAAAAAAAAACCAAATACATATATATATATATATGAATATGAATGAATGAATGATCGTTTTAAGGCCATTTTCCCCGCTAGAGCGGGGGTTAGCCTTGCGGGCCCCATGACAATCATGGTTCCCTGTTTGAGGCAATGATTTTATGGCCGGATGCCCTTCCTGACGCCAACCCTTGGTCACGCTCTTACGATGCGCAGGGATACGGTGTACCTATTCTAAGCCGGGGTACACACTGGGATCATTCATCCCAGAAAGCTGGGACTCAATTTGCCGACCTCGGAAGGATGACAGGCTGAGTCAACCCCCCTGGCATTAATTCAGCGATCGACCGGGATTCGAACCCAGGATCCTCAGATCCCAAGCCAGCACCCTAACCGCTAAGCCAACACGAGGCTTAGCCATATATATATGCATTGAAGGTTCCCAAGAGCAGAGTGGCCCGCTTGGAGTTTGCAGAAAAGCACCTAAAGGACTCTCAGACTGTGAGAAAAGATTCTGTGGGCTTTCATGTGTCTTTCACCGAGGAGAGGCTTCCGTCTGGCCACTCTGCCATAAAGCCCAGATCGGTGGAGTGTTGCAGTGATGGTTGTCCTTCTGGAAGTTTCTCCCATCTCCACACAGGATCTCTGGAGCTCAGCCAGAGTGACCATCGGTTTCTTGGTCACCTCTCTTACCAAGGCCCTTCTCCCCCGATTGCTCAGTTTGGCCGGGCGGCCAGCTCAAGGAAGAGTCCTGGTTGTTCCAAACTTCTTCCATTTAAGAATTATGGAGGCCACTGTGCTCTTGGGAACCTTCAATGCAGCAGAAATTTTTTTGTAGGCTTCCCCAGATCTGTTCCTCGACACAATCCTGTCTCTGAGCTCTGCAGGCAGTTCCTTCGACCTCATGGCTTGGTTTTTGCTCTGATATGCATTGTCAGCTGTAAGACCTTATATAGACAGGTGTGTGCCTTTCCAAATCATGTCCAATCAATTGAATTTACCACAGGTGGACTCCAATCAAGGTGAAGAAACATCTCAAAGATGATCAAGAGAAATGGGAGGCACCTGAGCTAAATTTCAAGTGTCGTAGCAAAGGGTCTGAATACTTATGTCAAAGTGATATTTCAGTTTTTTCTTTTTAATAAATTTGCAAAACTTTCTAAAATCCTGTTTTCTCTTTGTCATTATGGGGAATTGAGTGTAGATTGATGAGGGAAAAAATGAATTTAAACTATTTCAGCATAAGGCTGCAACATAACAAAATGTGAAAAAAGTGAAGGGGGGAAGGGTCGGTATATATATACACACGGAAGGTATATATAGGTATATTATATACACACGGAAGGTATACACACACACACACACACACACACACACACACACACACACACACACACACACACACACACACACACACACACACACACACACACACACACACACACAAGAGACAAACACAGCGAGCTTGGGGGAAGGGTCGTCACTACCGTCACTTCCGGGGTTACTCTGGGTCCAGCGACGTCGTAACAATGGCGCCGCTCTTCTCACTGTACTCAGTGGGGAATTTCCTCCTCCCCATGGATGCGAAAGCCATGGGCAGGACATTGCCAAGAGATGCCGTCATTACACCAACCTTGTGGAGCGGACCGAAGTAACGAAGGCACATCTTCGGTTTAACCATCTCTGTTTGGAACAGAACATTCTTCCGAAGCCTCTTCGTTTCAGACCTCCCATGCCGGGTTTGAAAGCTAAGCAGATTATGCAGGCAACAGGACGGAGGTTTCTTCGTTTGCGCATTTCAAACTGCCACCATCGCCTCGCTAAACGGTATGACCATGTGCAACGGTTGGCTCGTACTATTTCACCAAGACTACCTGGCGAGTTATGGGATCGAGTACAACGGAGAGCTCACACTTTCGCGGAGCACACTAGGACATTGGTGGGGAAACGACATCAACGAAAGTTCACAGCATTGGTTGATGAAACCACACATCGCATGACTCACGTCATTGACGTGAACATTCTTCGGAACCGGTGGGTGGTTAACCGGTCGAGTACGCAGCTCTCGGAGGCACAAACCAGCTTATTGCAGAAGGGCCTTAATTTTGCCATCACTCCCCGATTTGTTCCGAAAGACACCATTGTATCACGGGTGGAATCTGTGATGATGAATCTTGATAACGCCACCAATAACGAAATCAGATCATGTGTGGCTGCTGTTTTACTTCGCCCTCCGCAATTTTCACGCAACAATTTCAATTTGGACCTGAAAGAACAAGAAGCTTTACGAGAGTTACGCAACATGGACGATGTGGTGTTCTTACCAGCGGACAAAGGACGGGCAACGGTGCTCATGGATCGTCTTGTATACACCACCAAAATGCAGGATATGTTGGCGGACCAAAGTACTTATGAACGGCTAACCGCAGATGCAACGAAGAAGGAGGAACGAAGGTTAAACTCAATGCTTGCCAGATTAAAAGCGACTGGAAGACTATATCAGCTGTGGTGTACAAACGTCTGTACAGCAGTAAGGGAGTGGCTCCCAGGGCCTACGGGCTACCGAAAGTGCACAAAGAGGGATTTCCGCTACGGTTAATCATGGCCTGTATTAATGGTCCGTCATATGCTCTATCCAAGTTTTTGGCAAACATTTTGAAGCATTTGGTGGGGACAACAGAGCGAACCGTGCACAATAGCACAGCATTTGCTGAAAGAGTGAAGCAGCTCACCATCGAAGCACACGAGACCATGGTTTCGTTTGATGTTGTGTCTTTATTTACCAACGTGCCGACAGCCCTGGCGATTGATGTGGCAAACCGGCGTTTGATGGAAGATGATCGATGGAAAGAGACTGCGGGAGCTTTAAGCCCGATGGACGTCTGTGACATGCTTTCTACTTGCCTCTCTTCCACCTACTTTGTATTTAATGAGGTATATTACAAGCAGGTTTATGGCACCGCTATGGGTTCCCCGGTATCGGCTGTGATTGCCAACACGGTGATGGAGGATTTGGAGGAACGTACCATTCCAGCCCTGTTAGTGCAACCACGTGTTTGGTCCCGGTCCGTGGATGACACATTTATCATCTGTCACTCTGATGAGGTGGGCATCATACATGAGACCATAAATAAAACTTTTTCCTCCATTAATTTCACCATTGAAGAGGAGAAAAATGGAGCCCTTCCCTTCCTGGATACACTCGTAGCAAGGGATCCCAAAGGAGCCTTAAAGGTAACGGTGTACAGAAAACCAACACACACTGATCGC
Source organism: Myxine glutinosa (assembly GCF_964187855.1). Lineage (NCBI taxonomy): Eukaryota > Metazoa > Chordata > Myxini > Myxiniformes > Myxinidae > Myxine > Myxine glutinosa. Next base: position 36,220,454 of record NC_136261.1, read on the forward strand.
TTCCTTGATTTCAATTCTTGCCATCCAATGGAACACAAAAGATCGGTGGTGCACACCCTCTCAAAAAGAGCACGTGATTTACCATCTACCTTTGAAGACAAGATGAGTGAGGTGGACCATCTTCAAAATGTGTTCAGGGCAAATGGTTATCTTGACAGCTTGCTACCCAAGAGGAAAACGATAAGGGCTTCCCCACACAACAGGCTGAGACCGAGAGAACAACCAAAGGGTTTGTGTGTTCTGCCTTTTGTACCAGGGGTTTCACAGAGGGTCAGCAGAATTTTGAAAGCGGCAGGAGTGAGGGTTAGTTTCACACCGGTTTTCACCCTTCGCCAAGCTCTTATGAGGGTCAAGGACAAGCTTCCGATGAAGGATAGGTCAGGGGTGGTATACGTAGTGCCCTGTGGTTGTGGAGCTGAGTATGTGGGTGAAACCGGGAGGACCTTAGGTCAACATATTGCTGAACACCAAAAAGCATTTGAATGTAATTATCCCAGCAGATCTGCTATTGCCAAACACAGCCCTTTATGGGATAGGGTTAATATTTTGGGTTCCACACCCAACAGAAACAGAAGACGTGTTTTGGAGGCTTGGCACACAGAAGAAACTGTTACCTCGATCACACAAGAGGTAGTTGACTTACTGGTAGCGTTTGACCCACTCTTGTGTAAACGAAGCAGGCATTCCGTACTTTGAACGAGTCCACAAAATATGTCACACAAGGCTTTTATTCGGACAATTTGCCCCCTCCTCCTCCCCCCCCTCCCTCCAAACCACCCCTCTCCCAAACACCCCCCCTCCCCTTCCACCCCCCCTCTGGTTCCCCCCCCCTATAACCGCCCCCTCCTTCCCCGCATAGGCCACATGTGATGATCTTGATATTAGGGCAATTTTATTTTATCTTAAAAATTTTTGCTTTAATATTGTCGCGGATTTGAGAATCCTGTGGTTTTTTATTATTATTATTGTTGTAAGTGTCATGAATCTTGTTGTAAATATCACCCTCCATAGTGTAAAGGTCAAAGGTCGTCCTCCTAGCGAATCCATATACATGCACGTAGCAAATCATATATCCTTCTAAATAGTTATTTCCTTATTGTGTGTATTAGTTTAAGGCTGTGTCTTCCATGAATTGACACTGCATTGCACCGAATTCAAATAAAGATAGGCCCCCTTTCGGTTTCTATCCCAGCGGTGCGAGTGGTTTTCAACCCCGCAAGACGCCATTGGCCATGTGCTCTGTCTCGGAGAAGAAGGGGGAGAAGCCGCCAAATCACGGGCGTGGCCCGCCCCTCGTCACCAGGAGGTGGGGCCAGGAAGCCCTCGTGCCCAACCAGGACTCGGTGGCTATGGCTTGGTAGGGCGTGGGATATAACCCGCAGCGGGACGCCCCCACCTTAGAAGAGATGAGAGAGGAGATGCGAGAGATGATTGAGGGAAAGCCGAAGCACGCGCAGCTTTGAAAGCACCGCAGCTTTGAAACCACCGCAGTTTTGAGACCACCGCAGTTTTGACCACGGAAGCTTTGAGCGGTGATGGCAGTTGCAGCCCCGAAGCAACATCGCCGTACGAGAGACGGTTGAGGAGAGTCGGCGGCTGCTCAACTCGAGCCGCGATCATCCCAACCACCCGCATCCTTCCCGCCTCGTGATCCCACCTCCTCGTCCGTCCAGCCATTCCTCTGCACCAGCTGAACCTTCCTCTCCTTCCCGCCATTCGTTCCTGCCTTCACCCCCCCCCCCCCCCCCCCCCGTGTAAGTCTGATTGTCATCCGTCTTTTATGTTGTCCTGGGGTTAAGTAAGACCGTTTAGTATAAGCTAGAAATTGCTCTGTGTCCTTCTGGTCCTTCCATCCTTTCTGTCTTTATTTTCTTATCTTTCCTTCTCCTTGGTTACTTTTCATTGTGTACATAATAGGTAGTAATAAATCATATTTGTATTTCCTACCTTCGTTCTTCTTCTTCATGCTCGTCCGGTCGTCTTTGTGGTTTCCCCATTGAAAACCTGTGGCGCGATTTTGGCCAACGTTTCAGGATCGGGTTTAGTCTCTGCTAATGGTTCGTGCCGCGGTTGCTAAACCGCTCGGCAATTAACATCTGTCCACGGTCGCGAACGAGGTTGCGCCCCTGCCTCTCCGGAGGGAGCTGTGCAGCTTCAGGACCACGTCGGTCAGTCATAGACGAGGGGATTAATCCCCCCTCGATAAGGGGAAAAGAGGCCGACGGAGAGATCCGTAACAATATATTTACAGTTTTAATTTAATTTACAATTTAATTGTTTACAAGTTTAACTTCTAATTAAATGTAATGATTGTTCCTGATTTTCTAAACACTTGAGTTATAATCCAGCATTGCTTACAGGATTATTTTGAACCGTTAATATGCGGTTGATTTTTGAATTTGGTCAGTAACAACAGACATTTTAAGGCCATTTTCCCTGCTAGAGCAAGGGTTAGCCTTGCGGGCCCCATGACGATCTCCTCCATTTTGCCCTATTTTCTACATCTCCCCTTGTTAACCCCCTTTCCCGCATTTCTTCTTCCACCACCTTTGGCCAAGTCTTTCTCGGTCTTCCCCGTCCTCTACTTCCTTTTACATTCATTTCCATCACTCTTCTCAACCAGTCACTTTCATCCATCCTCAACACATGACCAAACCATCTCAACCTGTTTCTCTTCACAGCATCCATCACAGGCTCTATTCCCATCATCTTTCGCAATTCATCATTTGTCTTCCTCTCTCTCAATGATACTCCACACATCCACCGAACCATTCGCATTTCCACCCTTCATTGCTGCTCGACGTTCATTACCCATGTCTCGCTCCCATGAATCATAACTTCTCACACATGCAGCATACACCGTTCCCTTCAGCTTCAACAACACTCCAATCCTCGTCAGCACGCCACACAGTTCCCGAAACTTCTTCCATGCACATCTCACTCGAGCAACCATTGCCGAGTCTGATCGACCTTCTCCATTCAGCATGTCTCCTAGGTAGTGAAATGTTTTCACACCTTCAAGCTTCACGCCGCCACCAAGATCCAACTCTTCATTTCCTCCATCTGCAGCTCCCTCTGTGCACACCTTACACTTGAATGTAGCTGCCACACTGGTTAATGACCCTCGAAGACAACTACATTTTTGATGAACCCACTCAGCGCACATTGTACATTGAATGAAGTTCACTCCGACATCCTTCCTGCATATAGCACACGGCCACTTCCCAGTTCTTTCCACTTCACCACATGCTTTTCCACTTGCCATCACCTTCGTCTTTCAGATATTCACCTTCAGACCTTTTGCCTCCATACATTCCTTCCACTTGTTCATCTTCTGCTTCAGTCCATCCATACTCTCCGCAATAAACACCAGATAATCTGCATACAACAACTCCCACGGTAAATCCTCCTTTAAGTCCTGAGCCACCACCTCCATCACAGCTACAAATAGTGGTGGACTTAGTACCGACCCCGTTGCACTCCCACCTTCACCTCAAACTCACGACTGTTCCTGTCCTTCATCCTTACAGCTGTGCGTGCTCTCTCGTACATTGCTATCACTACACTGATCAACCATTCCTCCACTCCTAACTTCCTCATTGCCCATGTCACTACTTTGCGTGGAACCCGATAGAATGCTTTCTCCAGATCAACAAACCCAAGAAACACCTTCTTCCTCTTCTCCATGTACTTCTCCTGCAACTGCCTCACAATAAAAAGCGTGTCTGTCGTTCCTCTTCCTGGCATTAATCCAAACTGCATTTCATCAATCTTCACTTTCTTCCTTATCCTCCTCTCCAACACCCTTTCTAATACTTTAATTCCATGCTCCAATAACTTTATCGCTCGGTACGAGCCACAGTCCATAGGGTCACCTTTCCCCTTGTGTGGAGGGACGAGGGTACTCAGTTCCCAATCCACTGGAATGCAGCCTTCTTTCACCACCAGATTACAGATCTCTGTCATTCTCTTCACACCCCAACTTCCTGCTGCCTTCAACATATCTCCCACAACTCCCGTCGGCCCTCCCGCTTTCCTACTCTTCATCGATTTTATCGTTTCTTCAACTTCCTTCTCAGTTATCTACTCTGCATGTGGAGTGGATATTCGGACAACAGTAAACCCTTGCTGTCCACGGGTGGTTACGTTTCCTCTCACCTATAAACTCATGCGTCCTGAACTGGAGAGGTTTTTTGGTATCACCCTCACTCGCAGTACAAAACCAGATGATTTTTGGCGTACAGCAGTACAAAACCCTTTACTTCACGGATATTACACTGTACCCATAAACGCCATACAGTGCCTTCAGAATGTATTCACACCCCTTGACTTTTTTCACATTTTGTTGCGTCACAGCCTGAATTCAAAATGGATTGAAGAGATAGTTTTTGTCACTGATCTAAATATAATACCCCAAAACTTTTTTTTGACAAAATAATTAAAAATGAAAAGCTGAATGTCTTGAGTCAATAAGTATTCAACCCCTCTGCTATGACACACCAAACTGAGCTCAGGTGCATTCAATTGCCTTTGATCATCCTCGAGATGTCTCTACAACTTGATTGGAGTCCACCTGTGGCCAATTCGATTGATTGGACATGATTTAGAAAAACACCTTTCTATATAAGGTCCCAAGGTTGACAGTGCACGTGATAGCAGAACCTCCACCATGAAGTCCAAGGAAATGTCCATAGAACTCCAACATAGAATTGTGAGGAGGTATAGATCTGGGGAAGGGTATAAAATAATTTCTCGAGTGCTGAAAGTTCCCAAGAGCACAGTGAGCTCGATCATTATAGTCCAGTCATTCTAGCGAACTTTTACCCCTAACCCACCACTAATTGCAAGAGAAAAAAAATGATATTTTTCTGAAACCTGTCGATCCTCTGAACAAATACATAAAATTATACTCAATTATAATGAGTGGATCATACTTTATTTTCAGATTGAACGAGAGCCGTGAACGAGAGGTGGAGTGACGCTTGCAGTGAGAGATTTGATCAGTGTGCTGAGGACAGTTAAACGCTGTGGTCATTGTGAATGTAAGTCGTATTATATTTAATTTATGATTGTTTAAGGTTTTATTTTTATTTTTAAAAGCAGTTTTTTTACATTTAATTTTATAATAAACATGTTCAAATTTTGTATTTTTATGAACCTATACATTTATAGTAGGACAACACAGGGAATAAAATGTAATCCTAAGTTCCCTCTCTTTTCAGCAACATGGGTGATATGGACTGTGTCTTCTGTAAGAACCCCTCTCCAGTGATCCAACCAGTACACCGACGGATAAAGGTTGTACGAGGATCGAAGAAGCTGGACGTGAGCGTGGTGAAGAAGTCCAAGTCCATCCAGGACAGGCAGTTCATACAGATTGTCGTAGGGTGTTCTGCAATGTGAGAGACATTGAACTTTCTCTGAAGCGAAAACGTGTTTCGTCTGAGGCAGACAAAGGGAGGTGCCTTCGTTCAATGGATTCAGCGTTTGACTACAGAACTCAGTGTCTTTTCTGTGGTAATCCTGACAAGTACCAGGGGAGGAAAAAGGACCATATGTTGATCCAGGTTAAGACATTCGACTTCCAAAATCATGTGTCTGCTGACTGTGAAAATCGATCTGACAACTGGTCGGGTACTGTGAGGAGCAGAATGGCATTTGTTGGCGATCTACACGCAGCAGATGCAGTATACCATAAGGTGTGCAGTGTTAACTTTCATACAAAGAAACAGATACCACTCAAATTTCAATCGGAAGAGGCGTCTTCATCAAAAAAGCAGAAGCTTGGTCGACCCAAGGACCAGATCAGACATGAAGCGTTCCTGAAGGTGGCAAAGTACCTTGAGGAAAATGATGAGGAACTAACCACAATTAGTGATTTAATTGGGAAAATGGAGGACTTCCTAGTAGACACTGGCTGTGATGCATATGGTTTTTCATACATGAAGGATAACCTTTTCAATCACTTTGGTGATAAGATCATAATTGCAGACATTAATGGAAAATCAAATGTTGTGACATTTAAGGGTGTGGCATCGTCGATTCTTCATGACTTCTATCGTCAGCAAAAGGAAAGGGACCCTGAAACAGAAAAGTTGCGTCTGATCTCATTAGAAGTGACATAAAAGAGGTATCTCAAAATAAGGACATTTACCCGACTACTCTCGATATGTCCACTGTCAATGCTGCAACCAAGTTCCTACCTGAGTCACTAAAGCTCTTGCTCGAAATGCTGTTTGTGGGGAAAGGAAAAGACTTAAAAATCTGCTCACTGGGACAGGTGATCATGCAAGCCACGAGGCCTAGGATCCTTCAAGCTCCACTGTTGGTGGGTCTTGGAATCCAAATGCACTTCCATTTTGGTTCTCGATTTCTCATAGACACGCTCTTTGCACATGGGTATCGTTGTTCATACACGGAGGTGCAAACGTATGAGCGCAGCGCAGCAGTCACGTGTGGAACAGACATCCCTGGTTTTACCCCTGGACATTTCATCCAATATGTGGCGGACAATGTTGACCATGACATCTGCACATTAAATGGGAGAAACACATTCCAAGGTATGGGCATTATTGCGAGTGTGACCCCGAAAACAGTCCGGACACTTCAGATTGCCCGTAGAGCTGTCTCGGCAGAGGACATCGCACAAGTGGGGCGAATCAATATACGACCTTTCACATCAGCATGTGGAGGAATGCAGTCCTTTCTCTACGAGAAGCTTCCAGCCTGTACCGACTTGAGACAAATCAGCTCAAATGTTGACCTCCTCTGGAAGGTTTCGCTTACTGTTCGATCACCTCGGCCCTCTTGGACAGGAATGATGCAGATGGTACACAAGGGAGAACATCCGGGTGAGGCATCAATAATGTTTCTGCCCATGATTGATCTCAGTCCAAGTGACTTGGACTGCATCAACTCCACACTGCATTTCGTTTGTGAACATGCGCAGAGATATGGTGTAACCCCGATACTGACATTTGATCAGCCACTTTGGTGGAAAGCTCTCACCATAGTCAAGAGCGAGCCAGCGGACAGCAAACTTCACTCGATTGTTCTAAGACTAGGAGGATTCCATACACTCATGAGTTTTCTTGGGTGTATTGGCCACCTGATATCTGGTACTGGACACAAAGAGCTTCTGGAAGTTGCATATGCCAGCAACACTACAACCCACATGATGAGTGGCAAAGCCGTGTCTAGAGCTATACGTGGACATCTACTCGTTGATGCAGCACTCAATGCAAAACTTGCTTCGAAGGTATTTCAGATGAACCTCCCAAGTGATGGAGACAGCGAGCGTACAGTTCCAGCAGAGCTCAATGATGCAGGCGACTTGTTTGACGGTCTGATGTCGGGTGACCAAGCAGTGTCAGACATCGAGTCATCGAAGGTGATGGAGGTCATTGGAGACAAAATCAATCAAGTGATTGATACAATAAGGCATCAACGGACAGCGAGACTGTGGTTACAATACATGGAAATGGTGGACATTATCCGTTTTTTTCTGAAATCTGAAAGAACAGGGGATTGGATGCTTCACTTGCATATCCTGCGCGCCATGCTTCCATATCTTGCAGCTTCCGGACACAGACACTACACAAAGTGCCTGCACATATATCTGCAACTGATGACCGAGTTACCAAAGGACCATCCAGAAGTACATCAGAAATTTCTCCAAGGATTCCAAGTTGTCCGACGGAGCGACAGATACTGGGCTGGTCTGTCTACAGATTTAGTCATCGAACAAGTACTTATGAGAAGTCTGAAGACATCAGGTGGTCTGACCAGGGGACGAGGGATGACAGAGACACAACGCTCAGTCTGGGTCATGGCTAGTCCTTTTTTGCAGAGGTGAACAACGCCCTCCAACACCTCACTGATGTGATGTATGTGACAAGTGAACAGCACAATGATCTATCAAAGTCTAGACAGAAGAATGATGTAGCTGATACCCAGAAAATGCTTGAGTTTCTTCATGAGAGGGATCCCTTTCAAGACGACGATGCTCTTCACAACATTTTCACTGGTATAGTTGCCCAGACAACGGTGAATGCTGATGAGGTGAAAACTGTGGGAGAAAGGCTCTTGGGCCAGATGAGTGGTAAACGTGTGCTTGAATACAGCTTCAAGAAGAAGGGTCAAGCCATAACTATGGACTCAGAGTCTGCAATGAAGACACCAGACGGAGACATCAATATCGACCCTCAGTTACTCTTCCAGAGACTTGTGATCGCTGGCACTGAAGTAGGAGACTTATCCAAAGCACTCCTTTGTGAGTTATGCACATATCCTCCATCTTTGTTCGAGACCAAATATGCCTTGCTGTCCGCCAATAAGCCAGCGTTAGCCTCAGCAATCAAATCCTTGGCACCTGCCGATACTGCACAACCGTCCGATATACAATACGTACTCGATGGCGGTGCCCTATTGCAGCGCATACCGTGGCAGTCAGGTGAACAGTACAAGGATATTCTTGACCGCTACCTGAAATATGTTAGTAGGCATTACGGGCATGCTATCGTCGTGTTTGATGGCTATCGTGAAGGTCCCTCAACGAAAGACTGTGCCCATCAGAAAAGGGGTGAGCGACCATCAGTGAAGGTATCTTTTTCTCAAACCATGACGCTTTCTGTCAAGATGGAAGAGTTTCTTCGGAACAAGGAGAACAAGCAACAATTCATAGACATTCTTGGTAAGAAACTGGAAGAATCTCATTGTGAAGTGCTTCATGCGAGTGGGGATGCGGACCTACTCATAGCAACAACTGCAGTTTGTAGCTCTTCAAAATCCAACACTGTTCTTGTTGGCGAAGACACTGACTTGTTGATACTACTGTGCTACTATTTTCGCAAGAATACTGCGCACACTCTCTACTTAATGTCGGAGCCGAAAAAGGGTTCATTGAATCCAAGACAATACGTGGACATTGGCAAAGTCAGAGAGGCTCTGGGTGATACTGTCTGTGAAAACATTCTCTTCATCCATGCGTACCTGGGATGCGACACGACATCAAGGGTCTTTGGGATCGGCAAAGGCACTGGACTCAAACTGTTCAAGGACAATGAAATGTTCCAGCAAGAGGCCCTAATTTTCGGCAATAAAGAGTCAACACAGGATGAGGTCATTGCTGCAGGAGACAGAGCAATGGTTTGTATGTACAGAGGCAAACCATCAGACAATTTGAACGAATTGAGGGTAGCAAAATTTCATGCTAAGGTGACAACAAACAAAACATCGTTGCACCCACGGGTACTTCCGCCCACGAGCTCAGCTTCCAAATATCACAGCCTACGGGTATTCCAACAGGTTCAGGAGTGGAAAGGACACAAACTCAACCCGCTTGACTGGGGATGGAGGATCATGGACACCAGGATGATCCCTATGCATTCTGACCTCGCTGCAGCACCGGACTATCTCCTAAAGCTGGTTAGGTGTTCTTGCAAGGGTGGTTGCAGTGATAAACGTTGTGGTTGTCGGAAACTTGGGCTGCCTTGCACATTTGCATGTAGGGAGTGCAGAGGTATTTGTGCAAATGCAGACGAATCAGTGGACGTTTTCGAGGATGCTGATGATAGTGACCATGGAAGAGACGAAGTGACATGTTAAATATTGTGAACGGACAGAAGGACATTGGGTACAAATAGTTGTGGTAGTGTATTCAAACATGGTTAAATAAATAATTTAGAGTTGATTTGGTGTATTATTAAGAGTGATATTGTCATATAATTAATTTCCAAACATTGCGGTAGTCCGAAAAGTTCCCAAATCGGAAAGGACCTGAAAAACCATGTTCCACTCAATATATTTAAGTATAATTTTGGGCAGATATTTAGTAGACATCAAGGTCTCAGAAAAGTATTACTTCATTTCTCTTGCAATTAGTGGTGGGTCCATTCACATTTTGACTGGACTATTAGGAAATGGAAAGAATATGGAACTACCCAGACTCTTCCTAGAGCTGGCCCTCTGACCAAACTGAGCAACTATGCAAGGACCTTGGTCAAGGAGGTGACCAAGAACCCAATGACCACTCTGACAGAACAACAGAGTTCCTTGGCTGAGATGGGAGAACCTGCCGGAAGAAAAAGTCTCTGCAGCACTTCATAAATCTAGGCTTTATGGAAGAGAGGCCGGACAGAAGCCACTCCTGAGAAAAAGGCACTTGACAGGATGCATGGAGTTTGCAAAAATGCACGTGAAAGATTCAGAGCATGAGGCAAAATATTTTGTGGTCTGGCGAGACGACAATTGAACTCCGACCTGAATGCAAAGCGCTATCTATGTCTGACTTCCAGGCTTGCACTTCCACACCCAGCTTCTTACAAAGGAGACATCTGACCAACTGAATCAAAGGTCCATCATGGGTCTAGTCTAACGTGAAAAGGCTACATTAGGAGACGTATTTCCTGCCAATGTGACTTCATCACAGCTACACTGTGAAAGATTTTAAATTAGATAAAGAAGTTACAGGGCCCAGTCATGCATTGCTCTCTTGCAAGTCCAATTCCCTGTTGGGGATTACAACATGTAGTCATGATATTTGCTTTAAAAGGTAGCCAGGATTTATCTGGACAACAAATGCATCCTTGTCACAATATTCAGCCAACACCAATGAAGGAAGTACTTTGCCTAAAACTTTGTGTGTGTGCAATCTAAAATGATGTGACCTAAATCTTTGTAATCATCATTATCTTAACATATAAACATCCTCCAAATAAAAACAATGACCAGCAGAGACACAGTGCACATCTTACTTGATCTTCACGCCAGTAGCCACCGAGCCGGTGGTGTTTGGCCCTTGAGTAATCGTTGTGTTTAAGGAAGCAGGTGGGCAAGTCTCCACAGGACGAGCACCCCCTTTCTTGGCCGAACGCTTTATCCGTTCTTCGAGCATACTCATGTCCTTTTCTGAGATCTGTGAAAGCAAGTGGGGTGGTGGAAGGCAGACAGGGGAAATTCATTTGCAAAATCAATAATGACAGTGACATCCAGCACTTCGGGGGTAACTGGCAAGATGAGATGGAATCCTGGACAGCTTTTCATGGGTCAGATGGCCCCTGGGCACTCGATCGCTCGCTCAAAGCCTGAGCTCGGTGGGGGCAAGAGGGCTTCACGCCTCTAGCTTAAACCCCCACTTGGGTGCGACTCATCACCCCCATGACAAGTTTCTGCAGTTCCTTGCAAGACCGCCTTCTCAACAAAAAAAAAATGTAGAAGGATCAAGCAAACACTCACAGAACCAATCATCTTGAGTGCCTGGTCTCCAGCAAGGTTGTAGGCCACAACAATGGCATTGAGAGCCGCATTTCGTACAGTTGTGTCACGGTCCCCAATAGCGCCTGCCATCTCACGCAAGGCTCTGGCTGGACTTGGTTGGCAAATGTTCATGCCATAGTTCTGAATGAGTAATCCTAACTCCTCTAAGCATTCTGTAAGGATCAGAGAAAAACAGAGTGCAAACAGGTGGAAGGATGAACAATTACCCAAAAATCACATGGTTAAAAAAATGTTCCACAAAAAGTTTCCTTCACATTTAGTTTGGCAGATGTTTCTTTCTTCGGAGCCAAGTGAATAGTTTTGAAGAAAAATCCAATCAAACTCTTCTCGGTATTTTAGGAATAGCAGTTTTAAGTTAGGAAAACCAAATTAAAGGTTGCATCCAGGGTTTTGCAATGGTTTCGATGGAGTCTCACCTGCACGTTGCTTCGAGTTCTTAGATTTAACTCCTTCGATGGTGAAGGCAAACATCTTGCTGGCAGGGTACACTTTACAAAGAAGGTTCATGATGGTGCGTACATCCTTGCGGATTCCATCCTTGGCTTCACCTACCTGGGGCAGAGAGAAAAACTAGTCAATTTTGGTCTGTTAAAGCACCGACCAAAGATGTGACTGCAGAGGCTGCCACTGATATGTGCAACACAAATAGAGTTAGGGGTGAGAAGTGGAGGAACCTCAGAAAAGAGTGCGGGAGAAAACCAAAGGAAGCAATGGCGGCAGCTAAGCGAAAGGCAGCCAGGACAGAGAGACGGCTTGTCAAAAACATTAAAATCGGTGGAATGACATGCTCAAAATACGTTTGAAAAAGTTTACTTCAGAAATTTAGCGCAAAACATAGGGATGAGTGTTAGAATATCAACAAGTGTGAGAATTGCTTTGCAATACATGCCCCCCACCCATGTGATATTTTCCAAATCCTAAAAGGGCATAACTGTGAAAAATTTAAGTAATGCCCTGAAACTCAAACTTGTTCTGCAACTTGTCATAATAAAGCCATTTAATAGGTTTCAGATGAATATGTTAAACGGTATGGGAAAAAAGTATTTGAAAACCACAGGTGGGAATGACGGATAGATGACAGATGGAGAGCAAACGTATAGTTCCCTATCGTGAAACCGGTAGGGGACTAATAAACTCAGGTTCATAAAACACCTTAATCCACAAGTCTTAAGAAAACACGGGCATGGGAGGGGTCTGCAAGCAGCAACTTTGATTGGTCGAGATGATGTAAAATGTCATAGCATTTTGTCCAAGTAAAGTGCCAAAAAGGCGATTGATGCTCTACGGTGCTCAAGTACCGTGGAACCCCGACATTTGCGGATCCTGCGTAATGGCGGTTCATGAAATGTGACCTGCTTCAACATTCGCAGTCCTGTGCTTCACATATTAATGGGCGCAAAAAATATTTTGATGGGTAACCACGAGAGATTATTTAATTATATATCTGTTTAGCTTTAAGTCTCACGATTCCTTCAGTACGATTCCACATGCTACCTCATGGAATATGGTGAAAACCTTGCACCGATCAGCAAGGCTGGTTTATGCTATGGTAAGTAAAAATGAACTTTTATTTTGGATCTGAAATAAAATGAAACTCCAACAGAAGGATTGTGATGCCAGGCATTTAAAATGTAAACATCTATCTTTGTAATAGACGTTGTCGTGGAGTGCCGTGTCTTCCTTCAGGCTTGGATTTGTGCTTTGGTTGGAATGATTTTCAATTTCGTTTGACTGCCAAACCGGCAAAAAAAGTAAAAAATATTATCTCACTTCTCTCTCCGCATGGGTTTGTGTCATTGTCAAAGGGGCCGTTCAGGGGTGGATCCAGGAATTTCAAGAGGGGGTGGGGAGGTGCAGCAGGTCAAAGGGCTGAAGAGGGGGAGAGGGGGTGGGGATCTTAGAGTCCTCCCCAAGGATTTTTTTTTTTCTTTTAACAACTGATCGTCAGAAACGGCATTTCCTGCATTCTTGTAAGTTTCTGCAATTCCTTGCATTCTTCCCTGGCCCAACGGTGAGTTTATCAGCCCAGCCGTTCCTTCGTCAAAACAAGAATAACTGCACTATAGTCACAACCTGCGACAAAATCCGGAAACGAGAAATGCACAAAGGACTCTTAAAAGAGTCCTTTGTGCTGTCATCCTGTGATAGATAGATAGATAGATACCTGTCATCACATGTGTATCCTGTAAACACACGCATATTTGTCACACATGGGGAAAGTTGAATGGTGCAGACCACAACTCTATCTGCCACTGGACTGCATCCAATATCACAGCATAGAATTTATCAACGAAAATCCGAAGGGGGGGGGGGGGGGGGGGGGAGGGGATGCACACCCCTGCACCTCCCATGGATGTGCCTATGCCGTTTAAAAAAAAAAGCAATTTGTCAGCAATTTTTGTTCAAACCTGACACCCTCACCCCTCTAACACCAACATCTAACAGACATCACCGAAGATATCACGCAACACTTGAAGACCATCTCAAGGGTGTCGGCAGGCTGACGAGGTGTCCCAGTCCCATATTTCCACAAAGGAACGTCACTTTTTCTGCCAAAATGACCCGCGTCCCGTTTCATACATTCCCGGGATGTGATTTATCCCGTATTTTTCGAGCACTGTGAACAATATTTGAAAAAGGAAAGCCAGCACAGTATACCATCAATAAGATGAAGCAGCAGTCGTAAACCCTGCAATGTCGTCAAACGACTAATCGCTTGAAAAGACGTCATATTTACCAAATATGGGCAATTGCTTTCATTTGCAAATTACATTGTCTGTGGGGAACAAAAGCAATAATGGAACAGTCATCAAAACTGCACGAACAATATTATTTTTGTACATCAGCAATTTACATTATTTTTTTTTTACAACCTTTATTTCTACGGATCTTGGCAAAGGATATAAATATGCAAAATATAACGTCTACTCAGGGGAGTAAAGTCACTTTTTCTTTCATCACCAGTTTAGTGACATATTTAATGACATGTATTCAACACATCATTAATGTATCGAGTATTTATGACTTCAGGTTTGGGATTTTCTCCATGTTGTGGTGAAAATCGGAGCTCCACATCACTGCAGCTGAGTTTTCTGAAACGGATGTCGTGTTTTTATGTTGTTGGGTCTTGTCTCGGTTGTTGTTGTATCCTGTGCAGTATTTCGTGTTAATTCGTTCATTTTTTTTGTGCTATTCGTTTTGTATTGTTCAAAGCCTGACACAGCCTTATCCTCAGATAGAAAGTGTGAAAATTATTTGTCTCATTGTTCCTCGTTTTGTTTCCTTCTTCCTCGCTATCTTGCTACTACCTCCTCAACATTATCCTATTTCCTCTCGTCACATCAAAAAATGAATTTGTCAGTCCATGTACTGATCTTCCACCTCCCATTCCCAACAGTAGCTCTGGCTGCAACCTCCCCTCCAAACCCAACTTTTGTTAATCTGTGTTGTCCCATTCTCCTAACAGTGACGACTCCATTGACATCTATCTCTCTCATCAGCCATACCACTTCAGCAAAGGACTTTTGTGACGTGACTCCATGTGACTGACTCGATATATAAACTTTCCCACCTCGATTTCTCCAAATAGCAAATCCTCCCTTCTGGTCTTGGTGATGACTAACTTTCCCGCAAATGTATCCTGCTCTTCCTCAGCTCCAATTGGTTCATCATGTGCATGTGAAAGTCAATATATCTGGCCATTCGCAGAAAGCTGCCTCAATGTCGGCATGTCTGGCATTTCACTCTAGCAAATTGGTAGGGAATGCAAGTGGCCACCTCTCTTCAGGAATGGTCTCCCATATCTACTGCCCCTGATTTAACTCAGCCTGGGAATTTTTCCACAGAAACCTGCTCTCATGCACAGATTAATCCCAACTCGTCTTCAGCTATAATACAGTTCTTCCCATCCATGGGACACCGAATCCTGTGGCGAGGAAGTTGCTCTGAAACAACCAACTCGCCTTCTCTTCCTGGAAGGCTAATCTGACCAAAGGCAATCTTAGTGCATTCAAAAGGTCAGCAACAAGTGCGTGTCCACTCACAGGAGAGCCATAAACCAACACCTGTTCAACCTCAAAAATTAACTTTCAGTCTTGTCTCCCTAAAGGGTGGCGAAACAAGACGCCACCAGATTGTTAAGTTTATCTCTCAAGTATGCTCCCCTTCCCTCTCCAAATGGCACCACAGTAAACTCCATTTGTGAGAAGGTTGAATTATTACCCTCGCCTGAGAGGGTATTGCATTTGAGTCCGTTTGTCTGTTTGTCCGCACAGAATACATATGATTTTCTCTGCAACTGTTGGTCCAATTGACAGGAAATTTTCACCATCGGTGCAACTCCACCTGTATAATTTTTAAATGATAATTATGTCATAGGGCACGTGGGACGAGCGCCATCTTGGAAAAAAACTGAAAAACTTTGCACCTCTATATCTCCAAATGTGCTGAATAGAAAAAATTGAGACGTGGCTCATTGTTAAGAACTCTCCATGGGGAATAAAATATGTTAATGATGATGTCATAGGTGCCTCCATTATGACGTCATAATTCGACAAGTACAAAACTTCATCCGATCAAGATGAAATTCCTTGAGCATAATCTCGGGATAAATTTGTGGAGAAAAAAATAATGACGTCATCGGTCACGTGGTTCGGCCACCATATTTGTTTTAACACAAAAGCCTTAAAAACCACTGAAAAACCATCCTGGCGAGGGTCTGCAATCTCCGATTGCTCTTTCTTGTTTAATACCCCTATGGGCTGGTGCTCCTGCCTCACACCTGGCTCGGCTTCACGCTGTTGAATCCAAAGCTTTCAGAATCATTGGAATCTCCCGCGATGAAGCTATCTCTGAGGGCCTTTCACTCACTCACCGCAGGCAGGTAGGTGGTCTTTCTGTCTTCTACCGACTCCTCTCCGGCCTTGCTCCCCCAGCTCTCTCTGTGCTCTGTCCCCCAAATATTCCTACATACAGGTCGCACAAGATCTGCCAGCCACCCTCTGATGGTTAAACTGCCGAAATCTCGGCTCTCTGCTCACCTTCACTCTTTCATTCCTCTTTTCTCCCGCCTCTGGAACAAACTCCCACACTCACTTCAATCACACTCCTCCCTCCAGGTCTTCAAAACAGCTGTTCACCACCATCTCTTATCTTCCCCCATCCAAAACCTTGATCTTTTCTACCCCCACTAATTCACCCCAGATCCACCTTGTTTGAAATTCCAACTTCTTTCCTGGAAGTCTTGGCAGTGTCCATATGTTTTATACCTCTCCCACCCCCCACCCCCCTTCCCATGCCTCCCCCCCAAAGCCCTCTCCCTCCCACAGTTCTCTCGATGTCTCCATGTCTCTCGGTCCCTGCTCTCAAATGTTGTGTTTGTGTCCTTCCCCCTCTCTCCCCATCTTGTCTACCGCTCCCGATGTTATTTGTTTTGTGTGTCTGTTTGTCTTTCTGTGTGATTAATGTTCGCTCTTTCACGAGCCTCGATCTTGTATACAAAAAAAAAAAAAAAAAAAAAATACTGCGTTTGCTTCCAAATCTTATAGAGCTCAGAGACCGTGGAATTACCAATTCCGAATTCCAAGCAGGGTTAGGCAGATTATTTCTATTTGCGCAATTTTAATCATTACTTTTCGGTAAGCACACATAATGAGTGACCGACCCGGCCACGTCGTAAAACTATTCAGTCCCATGTTCTCCACTCCACATATGTCACGCTGATGTCTCTGGCACTCCTACAACTTAATGCAGCTTTGCTCTATGCGCTCTCTTCACCTCTCCGCTGGGTGCTGCACCTGTGGGCTAAACACGTGTTCATGGTGGAGCATGTTTGATCCCTGGTAACGGAGGAATCATTTAAAAGATCTGGCAGGACACCCTTATTGTGTGCTTATGGCCATTCCGATTTTATCTTATTTCCTGTATTGTGTTTTCATTGTATCAGATCGCAGGTGTGCTTCATTACTTGCGAAAATCGAAGATTTTTCAAGTATATTGGTTGGTTGTGTGTGTTATTCATTCTGTCTGTCTGCCTGCCAATCACCTGCAGGTCAAAATTTTTAACCAATCTTCACAAAACTTCATCAAATGGTAGAGTTGGTAAATAAGCAAGAAGCCTATTGATTTTGAGGTAAAAATGTCAACATTGGCCAACAGTCAACTGTCACTTCTAAAATCCTAAATTTTGATCCATTCGACTTGAAATTTGAAAAGGATTTACGTATCAGGTCCCTGAATTCAACCACCAATTATTTAAAGGTCAAATTTGCTTTTGGGATTTTGCAAGTATCGGGCTCTGCACAAAGTCTTGTTTATTTATTTCTCTGCCCGTTTGGGTCCATCTACACCTTTTGTCACATGATTCTCTGTATTTGTCGACCGTTGCCTTCTTATAATAAACTATTCCATAAAAACGCATTTTGTGTGTTGACCCATTGTTGCAGATTTGGCATGAGAGAAACCATGTCAGTGCGGCTTTAATGGTAAATCCATGGCGGAGGTTAAAATTGGTAATACTCTTTTAACGAGAGTAGTGTAATGAACAATTCTGACCAGGGGCCGGGGAAATTATTTATATTTATGCAATTTTCTCCATTTTCCATGAGCTTTAAAGGACTTGAACAAGTTTTTCAGCACTTTGCAGTTGTGGAAAATGCTTTTTAATTTTTTCCAGGAATTTCAAGAAATGTGTGAACCCTGTAAATACTGAGCGTCTCTCTAAATCCCTGAATACTCGGTCTCAGAGCATCATGCAAGGAAGCAGCATGCACCCATTTTGAAGTCTTTGCTATGACACTGCCGAGGTTCGAACCACCGACTTTCCAGGCTCAGAATGGACGTACATACCATTACAACACCGAGTCTGGTAAAGTTAATTTTATTGGGACGATTGTGTTGTGATAAAATGAGTGCTTCATGTCAATATTACGAAATTAATGAAAATGTGTAACGTTTTCAGTTTACCATAACCCACACCACTTTTTTACATTATCAAATGTGCCAATACATCGAGAGTTTGAAAAATGTAGGATCCCATTGACGATATTTTTTCAATATCCTATCGAGCCAATCATAACGATATCGTGAAGCCCAAAGACAGACAGAGAAAAAGTGAACAAATTGCTTAATCCCGCTTTTCACTGCACGTGCACGGGGAAATGATGAATGAAGTGAAGTATAAACGTAAAAAATATATCAAAAACAAAATACTTTATGGGACAAATGTGACCACGATAGCAATATTTAGATATGAACAATGTGAAGAGATTTTATTCAGATGCAGTCATGGATCAAACCTTGAGAACCAAGTATGGCACGAACGCCTGTGCTTCATAATCCAAGAGATGGTAGTTGGCCGATCCAAGCGCCAGGAAGAGAAGCTTGAGATACTCTAGGGTACGCATAAGTATCGTAGTGTTGCTCTCGAAAAAACGCAGTGTCAACCACTTGACCACCAAGTCAAGGCATGAGATCAGCCCGTCCAATTCAGCATCGAGGTGCTGCGAAAACCACAGGCAGTCATGCAAACACCATTGCAGGCACGTGGCAGACACCATAGAAAGGCACACAAAACTGAGCAATACCTCTGTAAGAACACTCAGCGCCTTGATGCGGTGTTGGACGTCAGAGTGGAAGAGCTCATCCTGCAACCACCGTGCCACGCACGGCCCCATTTGCGTATGCAGCTGCTCAGTGTGTTCATCCCGTGGGTTAGTGAAGTTCCAGCGGATCAACTACACAGGACATCAAAAACACACTGCACATTAGAAAGCAATTTTTCACTACGCAATTTGGTGCCTGACGATATTGACCACGATACATTCGGTCGTTATTTATCTAATCTCAACCAAACTTCACAGGAGGACTAAAGGTCACATTATGAAGGTTGTAGCGAATTCATTTGCCCACCTCCTCCCCAAGGGGCTTTTCCCAGACTCGGATAGCTTTATCATGGCGTTTTTCCGAGGATGCTTCGATTTTAAAAAAGGCATAATATTGATGTTATCACAAAACAAAATATCAAAACTGATGTTATTTGGCTTCGCTTCCGGTTTTGCTGGTGAGTGTGTTTTCCAAGCTCTCCACGCTATCAAAGTTGAGTATTTGTTCCCGTTTGTATTTTTGTCAAAACTGTATTTTTATTTTACGGTGTGTGTGCCGACTGTGTATTTCTGGGAAGATCTCGGTGTGGACCGTGCATGCCTGTATATAATCGTCGGTTGTTTCCTGCAGCGTATTTCAGGCCTAGTCCCTCGAGGCTTAGTTGTCACCTCGAGGCGATCGTTTGTGGTCCATTTACTTTCGTTCTCTCACTTTTTTCCAGTCTTTCTTTTCACTCCATACTTCCCCAAACATCTTACCCTTTGTTTAAAGTCTTAATTCCAAGAAACAAAAAAAAACAAAAAAAAAAACAATTTGTTTTCCCCTTCTTTGTTCGTTCGTTCTTGGACCAGATGTTTCACCCCACCCGTTTTTTTCCTCTCCTTCCTTCATAACTAAATCCTCTCCAGCTAAAAGACACCTTTCCAATTCTATTTTTCACCATACTCCTTCAACTTTATCCTTCTTCCTCTGATCCACTTTCACCTAACCTTCAAAAAAAACATTACCGAAAAATTTAATACGTAGGCCTCTCCTCCCGTACTAACACATTTGCTGATACACCTGCCTGTTCCTTCGTTCTCTGTTCTCCTGGCTGTCAAATCCCAATTTTTTTTTTTGGAATACAGGATCGAGGCTCGTGAAAGAGCTAACATTTATCACACACACACACACACACAAAAAAAAATCAAACACACAAAACATAATAAGGGCAGCGGTGGACAAGATGGGGAGAGAAGGGGAAGCACAAACACAACATTTGAGAGCAGGGACATCGGGAGATCTGTGGGAGGGAGAGGGCTTGGGCAGAGGAGGCATGGGAAGGGGAGGAGGAGGCGTGGGAAGGGGGGGGGGGGGCGGGAGAAGTAAAAACACAAGGACACTGCAAGGACTTCCAGGAAAGAAGTTGGTATTTAAAAAAAGGGGATCTGGGGTGAAATTAGCAGGGGTAGAAAAGATCAAGGTTTTGGATGGGAGAAAGATAAGAGATGGTGGTGAACAGCTGTTTTAAAGACCTGGAGGGAGGAGTGGGATTGAAGAGAGTGAGGGAGTTTGTTCCAGAGTCAGGAGAAAAGATGAATGAAGGAGTGAAGGTGAGCACAGTCTTAATTTCGGCAGTTTAACCATAAGAGGTCCCGGTGTGTACCCCGGTTTAGAATAGGTACACCGTATCCCTGCGCATCGTAAGAGGGACCAAGGGTTGGCGTCAGGAAGGGCATCCGGCCATAAAAACATTGCCTCAAACAGGGAACCATGATTGTCATGAGGCCCACAAGGCCCCACTCTTGCGGAAAATGGCCTTCAAACGATCATTCATATTCATTCATTCAACCATAAGAGGGTTGTAGGCAGATCTTGTGCGACCTATAGGAATATTTGGGGGACAGAGCTGAGAGAGAGCTGGGGGAGCAAGGCCGCAGAGGGGTCTGTAGAAGACAGAAAGACCACCAACCTGCTTGCGGTGAGTAAGTGAAAGGCCCTCAGAATCGGCTTCATCACACTAGATTCCAATGATTCTGAAAGCTTTGGTTTCAACAGCGTGAAGCCGAGCTAGGTGTGAGGCAGAAGCACCGGTACAGAGGGGAAAACAGTATTCCATTGAGCTGCGGATGAAAGCCTTGTATGTGGTGAGGAGCTCAGGTGTGCCAAGGAAGGACTTCGCACGACGGAGGATGCCCAATCGGCGACTGGCTTTGGAGGCCAAATTGGAAATGTGGTTTCCCCAGGAAAGATCATGGCAGATAGTGAGACCCAAAAGCTTGACAGACAGAACTTCTTGGAGAGGATTGTTCAGAAAGTAGATGGGAGGGTTGTCCAGTCGGTCTTTTCGGAGAGCCATAGTAAGAGTGTGAGATTTGTCAGGATTGAAAGACATGTTCCACTTGTTTGACCAGTCTGTGATTTTGTCCAGGTCTGCAGAGAGAGTGAGGAGGCTGCAGACTGCCGATCTGAGGAATGAGGAATGGAGCGGCAGAGAGTGGACTCATCAGCAAAGAGGTAGAGAGGATTTTCAAGAGTCAGAGAGATCATTGATGAAGACCAGAAAAAGCACAGGGCCCAGAACACTGCCTTGGGGAACTCCAGCCAGAACAGGAAGGGGAGATGAGAGAAACCCGTTCAGGGCCATAGAGAGGAAGTCCACAAGCCATGCGTGGAGATTTCCATGGATACCATAGGAGGAGAGTTTGGTGAGCAGAGCAGGGTGCCAGACCATATCGAAGGCACGTGATATATCAAGGGAGACAGCTCTAATTTCCTGTTTGGCATTGAGGACCTCCATCCATTGTTGAGACAGCAGCAGCAGCATGTCCAGAGTAGAGTGGCCTGGTCTGAAATCAAATTGATGGTCAGAGATCAAGCCATTTCAGAAGAGGAAAGATTTGATATCCGAAACAATGATGGATTCCATGACTTTGCTGATAATTGGGAGAAGGCTGATTGGTCTGCAGTTGCAAGGATCTGTTTTTGCACCTTTTTGTGGAAAGCGGTGATGTTGGCCGATTTCCAAGCTGATGGCAAATTAACTTGAGCAAAGAGCGGCAGGGGAGTGAGAGCGGCAGAGCAAGATTTTAGGACACGTGGGCTGATGCCATGAGGTCCAGTTGCAGAATCAGAATCGAGGGATGACAGAAACTTCTGCACCTTGTCAGGAGAAAAGGACACAGAGTCCAGGAGCAGCTGGGTACGACTGGGTACGGTGGGTACAGAGAGGGATGGGTTTGGGACACAAGATTTAGAGGCAAACACAGAGTTGAGGCATTCAGCTTTTTCACGAGCGGAGTCAGCTGTGTAGCCGTTTGAGGTAAGGGAGGGGATGGAGGAGGAACAAACACCTGAAACAGATTTGACAAGATGCCACAAGGATTTGAAAGAGGGAGACAGGTTTGAGAGTTCAGTCTTGAGAGAGGAGAGATATTGTTTCCTGGCTCTCTTGAGGGTGGACACACACTTGTTTCGGGCTTTGTGAAAGGAAATGAGATTTCCTTACGTTGGATTTGCTTTCCAGGAGGCGAAGGCAAGTTGTTTCTGGGCAACTGCCTCACCACAAGATGTGAGTAATACCATGTAATACCAAGTAATACCAAGTAATACCAAGTAATACCATAATATCAAGTAATACCAAGAGTAAATGTAATACCATGGACGGGAGGAAGGGTATGACAACTGAAGACGAGAAGGGATAAATCTGGGCATGAGAGAGCAATTTACTTTGGAAGAATTCCCAGGATGAGTTGATGTCAGAGGCAGTAGAGATGGGAGACCAGTCCAGATGATTGATGGCTGCTTGAAGACCGTGCCAGTTGGCCTGAGTGAAATGCCAGACTCGTCGACGCTGAGGAGTCTCTCTGAGAATGGTCAGAGAGATGTCCACTTCAACAAGCACATGATCAGATGAGCCGATTGGAGCAGAAGACGAGTAGAAGAGCAGCAGACATTTGCAGGGAAGTTTGTCATAACCAAGTCTGGAAGTGAACATGCTCCGTTGACTGAGATCTGGGTCGGGAAATTGACAGATTGTGTCAGTCCCAGTGAGTCGCAGAAGTCCTTCGCTGAGGAGCCATGGCTGGTGAGAGAGGTATCCACACCCAACCAACTGGCATGATGATAGTTGACATCCCCACATATTAGGAAGAGAGAGTTGATATGAGTGGATATAATTTGGTCCATGTTATCAGACAGCGAGATATCGATGGAGTCATCACTGTTTGGTGGACGGTACAACACACATATGAACAAAAGGTGGGAGTGAAGGGGAAGCCGTAGCCAGAGGTACTCCTGGGGGTGAGGTGGAGAGAGGGAAGTGCAAGGAGAGTGAGGAAGAGAGTTTTTTTGATAAATATAGCAAACCCCACCTCCAGGACGAGGCTCAGGTCTATCATACCGGAGGAGGGAGTAACCAGGGAGAGAAGCCTCTCTTCAGTGAAAGACACATGAAAGCCCGCTTGGAGTTTGCAAAAAAGCACCTAAAGGACTCTCAGAATGTGAGAAACAAGATTCTGTGGTCTGATGAAACCAAGATTGAACTGTTTGGCTTCCGTCTGGCCACTCTGCCATAAAGCCCAGATCGGTGGAGTGTTGCAGTGATGGTTGTCCTTCTGGAAGTTTCTCCCATCTCAACACAGGATCTCTGGAGCTCAGCCAGAGTGACCATCAGGTTCTTGGTTACCTCTCTTATCAAGGCCCTTCTCCCCAGATTGCTCAGTTTGGCCGGGCGGCCAGCTTTAGGAAGAGTCCTGGTTGTTCCAAACTTCTTCCATTTAAAACCTTTGAAATAAAAACCTTGTGTGACATATTATGTGGACTCGTTGTTCAAAGTACGGAATGCCTGCTTCGTTTACACAAGAGTGGGTCAAACGCTACCGGTAAGTCAACTACCTCTTGTGTGATCGAGGTAACAGTTTCTTCTGTGTGCCAAGCCTCCAAAACACGTCTTCTGTTTCTGTTGGGTGTGGAACCCAAAATATGAACGCTATCCCATAAAGGTGTGTGGCCTTCCTTAAGGCCGTGTTTGGCAATAGCAGATCTGCTGGGATAATTACATTCAAATGCTTTTTGGTGTTCAGCAATACGTTGACCGAAGGTCCTCCCGGTTTCACCCACATACTCAGCTCCACAACCACAGGGCACTACGTATACCACCCCTGACCAATCCTTCATCGGAAGCTTGTCCTTGACCCTCATAAGAACTTGGCGAAGGGTGAAAACCGGTGTGAAACTAACCCTCACTCCTGCCGCTTTCAAAATTCTGCCGACCCTCTGTGAAACCCCCGGTACAAAAAGGCAGAACACACAAACCCTTTGGTTGTTCTCTCGGTCTCAGCCTGTTGTGTGGGGAAGCCCTTATCGTTTTCCTGTTGGGTAGCAAGCTGTCAGGATAACCATTTGCCCTGAACACATTTTGAAGATGGTCCACCTCACTCATCTTGTCTTCAAAGGTAGATGGTAAATCACGTGCTCTTTTTGAGAGGGTGATCATTAATCGCATTAATCTTTTGTGTTCCATTGGATGGCAAGAATTCAAATCAAGGAAGCGATCAGTGTGTGTTGGTTTTCTGTACACCGTTACCTTTAAGGCTCCTTTGGGATCCCTTGCTACGAGTGTATCCAGGAAAAAATTCAGGAAATATCTGAATAATAAGGGAAAAAAATATCCAGGAAAAAAAAAAAATGTAAACATTTTTTTTTTGCTATAATATATTTGTTTTAATTTAATTTACAATTTAATTATTTTCAAGTTTAACTTCCAATTAAATGTAATGATTGTTCCTGATTTTCTGAACACTTGAGTTATAATCCAGCATTGCTTTCAGGATTGTTTTGAGCCGTAAACATGCGGTTGATTTTTTAATTTGGTCAGTAACGTCTCCGTTCACGAGAGAGGTGTGATACGGTTTAATTGGCTGTCCAGCTTTGCCCACCCCACTTTGCATAAACCCCGCCCACTTTGCATATAAGTGGATGTTGAGATGATTTTATCACTCTTGAGGAAGATTAACGGAGGCGTGTGGCTTTCTCACATGTTATTAATCGAAACGTTGAGTCATTGTTTGTTCAATTAAAAGTTGGAGATCTTACCATGGAGTCATTTGGATTTACTCCCAACTGCAAGTCTTTGCTTTTATATATGTATGTTTGTATGTATGTATGTATGTATGTATGTGTTTGTATGTATGTATGTATGTATGTATGTATGTATTTGTAAGTATGTATGTATGTATGTATTTGTAAGTATGTATCTATGTATGTATGTATGTATGTATGTTTGTATGTGTATGTATGTATGTATGTATGTATGTATGTGTGTATGTGTATGTATGTATGTATGTATGTATGTGTGTATGTATGTATGTATGTATAACTGTGTATATATATATATATATATATATATATATATATATATATATATATATATATTGTTGCGAATATGGAATTTGGCCTCCATATCCGCTTGTAAATATTCCCCTATTTTCTCCAATACTCCCCAACTTTCCCCAATCCCCCATTCCCTAGTCCCATTGCATGTAAATAACAATCAGTAGAGCCGACCTTCCCCTTATTCCCCCATTAAATGTCGTGCCCAGGTCCACCGCACCACACGTAGACAACTTTCGGACATCTTGCTAGTTATTCTTAGTCTATGTCAGTTAAGGCCTCGTTTCCATTAAGTATGACTCTTCGTTGCACCAGAATGTGATTATATGGCACCAGTAGTGAGTTTAGGACCTTTCCCATACCTCCTCCCATCTTCTTCCCCATCTACAACAACAGAGGGGCACGGCGCTGCGCGGGGGGGAGTGTGCGTCCTCCCACCGGCTCGGTTCGCCGCCATCGACAATGCGCTCCAGACGATGCGCTCCAGACCATGCGCTCCACGGGGTTACCACGAAGGGGCTCCTTGTCAGCTCCTCGTCAAGGGCGGAGCCTGGTAAACCCCCCGCACGCACCCAATGAGAAGCAACGTGCCGATTCCACGAGGCGGAGCTAACGAGCCGAGGGCGTGTCACTCCCCGCCGGATATACGCGGCCACGCGCCGGATGTGACGGGAGATTCGCCCCCAGCTGGAGAAAGACGGACCTGCGAGCGCTGAAACAGATGCGCCTGAGTTTGGAGAGGCCTGAGAAAGCCCCGCCTGAGAAAGAACGTCACCTCTGAGCGCTGCGACGAGACCTCCCCGCATCTCTGGACCGAACCGTGTTGATCCTGCCCCGAGCCCAGGAGGACCTGGAGCCATCGATACCCGCTTTCCTGCCATCAACCCCCGTGTGAGTCAGCCGTTGTCCCGTTTGTCTGTCGTCTGTCCGGGGTTAATATAAGAGTGTGTCTAAGTGCCTGTCTTTCTGTGATATACCTCTCGTCCCTGTAATCTGACCTTCCGCACGAATATAATCTCCTCCGGAGGTCTTGAGAACCGTATCCCTGGTGTCTGTCATTATAATTCAGCCGTGTGTCTTCTTTTTCCTTATTGAGCCAGCGTGGCGCGGCTTTGTCAACGTTCGAGTACAATCGGGTAATTTGTGCGGACACGACGGCCATTCCGCTCGGCCCACCTTAACATCAAAGTCGTGTCAGTAACAATTGGTTGTCAGGAGTTGGATTCGAACCTGGGACTAAATTTATTTAGCCCAAATTTTGGAACACCAATTGTACTATTAGAGTAACAATTGGTGTCGAGGAGTGAGATTCGGACCCGGGACTAAATTAGTTAGGCCCAAATTTTGGGAGGGAAAATCGGTTCGGAGCGCGTACTGCGCTCGACAAAATCGAGCCGGAGCGCGGTCCCGCGGTTACTGCGCTCGCCGAAATTATAACGAAAAAAAAAAAAAAATTTGGATTTGTTTTACGAAACTCGAATTTTGCAAGTCGCGCTATGGCGGATCAAGACGGCTGGGGTCCGGTAGCGGAGAGTGAAGCAGGGTCGGTCCAGGACCAAATTGAGGGACATGAGGGACATGAGGAGAGCGAAACAGCGAGGGTAGCAGGTGCACAAAATGGCGCTCTAGCGCACGTGATTACAGCGGCGCCACATTTAGCCACGCCCATGGTCGCGGTAGTCGAACCGGAGATGCCAATGGATTTGAACCTTTTTTTTATACAAATGAAGGCCCTTATGGCCCAGAATAGTGAGCGATTGGAGGGCCGGATGGATGCTCAGAGTGAGCAATTGGGGGTAATGGGGAACCGGATGGATGCTCAGAGTGAGCAAATGAGGGTTGATAGTGGGCGATTAGAGGGCCAAATGAGGGGTACCGGTGAGGGATTAGAAAAGAAATTTGAGGGGTTAGACAACGGGATAAAAGAGGTGAAACATGGGTTAACGGGGGTAGAAAACAGAATGGCCGCTCAAGAGAATCAAATGGAAGGGATGCAAAAGGGGTTAGAGGGGGTAGAAAACAGAATGGCCGCTCAAGAGAATCAAATGGAAGGGATGCAAAAGGGGTTAGAGGGGGTAGAAAACAGAATGGCCGCTCAAGAGAATCAAATGGAAGGGATGCAAGAGGGGTTAGAGGGGGTAGAAAATAGAATGGCTGCCCAGGAGAATCAGATAGAGGGAGTGAAAAATGGGTTAGAGGGGTTAGAAAACAGTATGGAAGGCAAATTGAGGGACATGAGGGACCAAGCGGAAAGGGAAGTTAAACAAATGGAGCAGCAGATAGAGGGGGTCAGAATGGGGGTAGAAACCAAACTGGATGCTCACAGGGAGGAAATGGAGCAGATGAGGGTGGCATCTGGGCAGGAGATGCAAGTGATGGGAGAGGAGATCAGAAGAGGAGTGAGTGAGGAGGTCAGAGGAGTGCGCGAGGAGGTGAGGCACTGTAAGGAGCACATGGAGAAGGAGGTGAGAAAGGGGACTGTAAAGTTACAGGGGGGCATAGAGGTCCTGACGCAGGAGGTGGAGCAGCTAACAGAGGGACAAAAAGAACTAACGGACCAGGTAAAGAGGAACACTGCGGTATTAGGAGGTTTAAAAGCGACACAAAACGACATAAAAAACGACTTGATAGCGACGAAGAGGGAATGTCAGATGGTACGTGAGGGACTGACAACGAGGTTGGACGAGGTGATAGAGGTAATGGAGACGAAGGACCGGCAGGTGAGGACGCACCTGGAAACGGTCAAGGTAGCCTTGGAGGACGAGCTTGAGGAGACGTACCGGGGAATAAAAGAGGTGAAGCACAAATTAGAAGAAGTGGAAGAAGGGATGAGTGAAATTAAGAAGCGACGGAGAGGGGATAAGAAAGAGATAAAAGAGGAGATAAAAGAATTGGTCCAAAGTCTGTGTTTGGATCGTGATGATGTGCTCATTAACCGGATGAGGGATTCGCAGGTGATGGAGGAGAAGCGAAGAGGAAGAGGACCCGGTGTAAGTGGTGACCAATATGGTCGTGCGTATGATGCGCCAGGGGATTTAATAAGCTTGGGGGTCGAGATAGACCCGGGTGTTCGTGAGAGGCCGTTGGTGAAGTGTGCGACAGGTCTGGTGTGCGAAAGAGGAGGTGTGCGAGAAAGTCCGACTCTGGGGTGTGTGAGGAAAAAGTGCGTGCCAAGGAGTGAGGGTGCTGGCGAGAGTGAGTCGGTCGTAGCGTGTGTGCGAGGGAGCACATGGAAGCGCGGGGTGGTGAGTGTTACAGAGGGTGTGACGGGAGAGTGTGCGCAAGAGTGTGCGCGAGAAAGGTGTGTGACGGACAGGTGCATGAGGAAAGAGTGCGCTGTCAGAAGTAAGGAAGAGTGTCCACCTGTGGTGAGTGTTACAGAGGGTGTAACGGGAGAGTGTGCGCGAGAAAGGTGTGTGACGGACAGGTGCATGAGGAAAGAGTGCGCTGTCAGAAGTAAGGAAGAGTGTCCACCTGTGGTGAGGGTTACAGAGGGTGTAACGGGAGAGTGTGCGCGAGAAAGGTGTGTGACGGGCAGGTGCACGAGGAAAGAGTGCGCTGTCAAGAGTAAGGGTGAGTGCGCTGTCAGGAATGGAGGTGAAAGTAGTGAGAGTGACATGGAGCGTGAGTTAGTTGTGACAGGTGAGCGAGGATGTACACCTGGGATGGAAGGATGCACACCTGGAATGGTAGAGCGTGAGTGGGAATGCACGCTGGAGTTGGTGGTGAGGCACGTGGTTGGGTGTGCGAATGAGGGCACACCTGTGATTGTCACAGAGGAGGTGACCGAGGAGGGGGCGCGAAGCGGTGTATTGGTGAGATGTGCGAGCAACGAATGTGTGCCAAAGTGTTCGGTGGTCAGGTGTGTGACCAAGGCTGTGAGTGGAATGGGTGTACCGAGGTGTGTAAAGAAAGGTACGAGGGGCATGGAAACGGCTGGATGTGTGAGCAAGGAACGGGCTGCGGGGTGTAAGCATGCAGGTGAAGCATCGACATTAAACGGGTTAGAGGTTAGGTCGACTTTTAGCCGAATCGGGCCCTCGGTGCGTGCTGGGCCTCGCTTTGAACGGCCGCGTCCGTGCTCCACTAGGCGGAGCGGGCAGCCCGATAGGAAGGGTCGTTATGGCGACCACGTTTTGTTGAGACGTGCCGGCAGGTCGAGATCGGGACATTGGATGGCTCCACGCCGAGGTGGTGCGTGGGATCTCGGCCCGGGTAAGCCCCTGTCCCTGCCCCGAATGCCGGACGCATCCAGCCGCTGGCACAAAACAACCAGCATCCATTGCTTGGCTTTACGAAGCCGGGCTTTGGACAGGGATTGGCGCACCGAGAGGTATTAGTGAGTCGACTGGGTGATGAGGTTAGTGTTTTGGACCCAAAATTAGAGAAAAACAAAATTTGATGATTGGCAAGGGATTGGCAGTAGTGATTGGCAGATGATGGGTAGTGATTGGCAAATTTTTAATTTGTTGAAATTTGATGTGCAAAATTGGTAGTGAGAGACCCCCGATGTGGTGGGATGGCATCCCTGCCACCCTTCCCCTGAGGGGGGGCAAAGGAGCAATAGTTTATGGGGTGTATGGCAGTGAAAACTAGCCCGGGTGGGTTAGGATATTGTGTGTAGGGATCTAGCAAAGATGACAGTAGGTGACGTTAAGTTTAGTTAGTGACTGATACCTGCAGTGGGGACGCAGGTAGATTAGTATGGATGATAATGACGTGGGAGCGCAATAGTTTAAAGGGACGACTGGGAAGCGCAAGTTTCAGAAGGGAGTAGTTAGCTGAGATGATGCCGTGTGTGTGAGGATGGAACAGGTGTGATTGCACAGGTGTGCAATTGGACAGGTGTGTGGAGCAGTGTATGAGTAGTGAGTGTGTGGACCAGCGCGAATGCGCTTGGGGAGAGAAGGGTGCAGGTGGCACCAAGTGTGAGAGCACAGGTGTGCAAGTACAGGTGTGTGGAGAGAGTTGGAGTAAGTGGTACGGAGTGGTGTGCATGGTGCGAAGGTGTGGATGGGGGAAGAGTGGACCCCTTTCACGAATACCCGGGGCGGGTAGTGTAAGTGTTAGGTAGAGGGTATAGGTAAGTTGTGGTTGGATATTGGCATTTGTGGTGCGGTTGCAGAATGGTGTTGTGAATGGGTGCATTAGTGTTGTGGAAATGGCGGGGCGTGTAGCCTGTTAGTGTGTGTAGTTGGTTGGGCACTCCACCACTGTGAGGATGTCGGCCAGGTGAGGCCGCAGGTGGGCTCTGGGAGCCGGTAGTTGTGGATGGGGCCCGAGGATCCGGAGGATGGACCCGGGTAGCCCAGTGCCAGAGAGGGCACCGAGTGGGGAGAGTGCCAGAGGGCCTTCCCCTGGTAGTTAGGTTAGGGTAAGGAGCAGGTAAGCTCGGAGGCAACTGCAGTGGTGGAGGTGTGCAGGTGGGTAGACCCACTGGGAGAGGTACACGTCGCAGCCCAGAAATTGTACGAGGGCACCGGGAGATGAATCGGGGGAGTGAGACCCCAAATTGAAGAGCACCACAGTTTGGCCAATGGGAATTGGTTTTTAGAACCCATAGTGTAAGAGGGCCAATGGTTTGGCCGGAGAAAGACCCCGGGTAGTGTAAAGTTGTTAGTCATTTAGGAAATAGTTAGGATTGAAGAACCTGTCGCACCATACGCAGCCACTTACCTGTGGTGATGATGATGACTCCACACCTGTGTTTTCTTTGTTTTGTTGCAGGAGATGAATCGCTGTGTGGATTTGTGAGACGCATCACGACGTGGATGAGACATTGGGGGTGATTCCATCTCTCCCTCCCGAGGAGGGACTGATGATGAATTGGTGATGGCAAATTTTGATGTTCAGTTGAAAATGGCAAATTTGATTGGTTAGGAGGGAGAGAAGACGAATTTGGTATATGGGAGGAACGGGGAAGACAGTAGGGATGTTTGTTGATTTGTAAAGTAGATGTTTATGGGTAGTGTTGTGTTGTGTGGATACAGTAAGGGGTAAGGGAGGGGCCATGTAGGTTACCTGGTGGGGGGGGGGGGAGCGTACGATAGGAACGTACCTGTCTCACCTGGTTCCCATGTGCCCCCAGTGTGCATCACCTTACATTGCGTGCACTTTTGCGCCCTTACCACCTTACTCACTTGTCTGCTTCTTTTGTCTCCCACCTCCGAGGATCTGGCTTTGGGGTAGAGAGAGAGGAGAGAGAGGTGCTGGCTGCGCAGTTGTGGG
Source organism: Myxine glutinosa (assembly GCF_964187855.1). NCBI lineage: Eukaryota > Metazoa > Chordata > Myxini > Myxiniformes > Myxinidae > Myxine > Myxine glutinosa. Next base: position 36,251,933 of record NC_136261.1, read on the forward strand.
CCTGCACTTTCGCTGTTTGCTGCCGGGATCGATACACCATATGGACCGCAATGTTTGTGGCCACCCACAATGGACCGCAGTTCGTTTGCGGCCAAGCACCACCCGGGGATGGACCTATGGGTCAACGTGGCACCTATGCCATACAGGTGAACCACTTTTAGTTAACACCAAGTGCACCACAAGAAGAGCAAGAGACACCTGCAGGGTTAGGGGTTGTCGAATTTATTTTTATTCCAATGAACAATGGTGACTGCACCGATTGGTGGTGGGGTGGTGCTTTTGATGCTCGGGAAGGGGTGCTCTGCACATTATTAAAGGCCGTCGGCCACAGAGCACTCGTGGGTTGGTGTATCGATGTTGGCAAGCGTGCTCTCTCTATGCATAACATCTGCATGTGTTCCTCCAAAGACAGGTCCTGGATCGTAGTGTAGATATCAGCGTAATCTTGTAAATAATGCTCCCTACCGGCTGTATGTTTAGTTTGAGAATTCTTTCCGGATTCGGTTATCCTGTGGGTATGTTTCTGTGAGGAGAAGGGTGCAACGTCGCAGGGGGACATATTTACTCATTCGTGAATATCTGTAAAACTGTCGCACTCAGGGTAGAGTTAATAGTAGAGGGAACTACATTGCGTGCCACACTAAAGTAGGTAAAAATTTATCGGGTCGGGACGCCCCGAGGGTAGAGAAGGGTGCAATGTTGCGAATATGGAATTTGGCCTCCATATCCGCTTGTAAATATTCCCCTATTTTCTCCAATACTCCCCAACTTTCCCCAATCCCCCATTCCCTAGTCCCATTGCATGTAAATAACAATCAGTAGAGCCGACCTTCCCCTTATTCCCCCATTAAATGTCGTGCCCAGGTCCACCGCACCACACGTAGACAACTTTCGGACATCTTGCTAGTTATTCTTAGTCTATGTCAGTTAAGGCCTCGTTTCCATTAAGTATGACTCTTCGTTGCACCAGAATGTGATTATATGGCACCAGTAGTGAGTTTAGGACCTTTCCCATACCTCCTCCCATCTTCTTCCCCGTCTACAACAACAGAGGGGCACGGCGCTGCGCGGGGGGGAGTGTGCGTCCTCCCACCGGCTCGGTTCGCCGCCATCGACAATGCGCTCCAGACGATGCGCTCCAGACCATGCGCTCCACGGGGTTACCACGAAGGGGCTCCTTGTCAGCTCCTCGTCAAGGGCGGAGCCTGGTAAACCCCCCGCACGCACCCAATGAGAAGCAACGTGCCGATTCCACGAGGCGGAGCTAACGAGCCGAGGGCGTGTCACTCCCCGCCGGATATACGCGGCCACGCGCCGGATGTGACGGGAGATTCGCCCCCAGCTGGAGAAAGACGGACCTGCGAGCGCTGAAACAGATGCGCCTGAGTTTGGAGAGGCCTGAGAAAGCCCCGCCTGAGAAAGAACGTCACCTCTGAGCGCTGCGACGAGACCTCCCCGCATCTCTGGACCGAACCGTGTTGATCCTGCCCCGAGCCCAGGAGGACCTGGAGCCATCGATACCCGCTTTCCTGCCATCAACCCCCGTGTGAGTCAGCCGTTGTCCCGTTTGTCTGTCGTCTGTCCGGGGTTAATATAAGAGTGTGTCTAAGTGCCTGTCTTTCTGTGATATACCTCTCGTCCCTGTAATCTGACCTTCCGCACGAATATAATCTCCTCCGGAGGTCTTGAGAACCGTATCCCTGGTGTCTGTCATTATAATTCAGCCGTGTGTCTTCTTTTTCCTTATTGAGCCAGCGTGGCGCGGCTTTGTCAACGTTCGAGTACAATCGGGTAATTTGTGCGGACACGACGGCCATTCCGCTCGGCCCACCTTAACATCAAAGTCGTGTCAGTAACAATATATATATATATAAATATATATATCTGTATATATCTATATCTATATATATATATATATATATATATATATATATATATATATATATATATATCTATATCTATATCTATATATATATATATATATATATATATATATATATATATATATATACAGTATATATATATATATACAATATATATATATATATATATATATATATATATATATATATATATATATATATATATATATATATATATATATATATATATATATATTTATATATATATACAGGCCTGGCATTTAATATGGAATATTTTTTTTTTCTTGACTTGGGTTTACTTTCTTAACTCAGTATATCAATCTGGTGAGTTTCTTTTACACTTTGGTGATTTATTTGTGAAAAGAACCATGTCACTGATTGTCTGTCGCAGCAAGAAGTCAACAACAGGATTATATCACAGATGGCGTGGCAAAATGTACGGCTAGGTGCATTTGATGATTGGCTTCACAGTCGGGTATACAAGGGTTGTTGCGTTCTGTATTAGTGGAAAACAACTGCTGCACGTCTCCAAAAGTTATTGCCGCTTCCTCTGGAGATGGTCCGTCAACTCGACAATGCTGTTTGTCATGGAGTGGTGGCTTTACAAAATTACGGCATGAATCAGCGTGCTATTGCTCGGCAGTATGGCATCATTCAAAGTCAGGTGTCAAAGATCCTGAAACGAAATGCTCAGAGGGGTGTCCCTACTCCAATACCGAGGCCAGGACGTCCCGCAGAACCACAAGGAGGGATGATCGCCAGCTGCACCGGGTTAGTCCGCAATGGCCGTACCAGGTCAGCTAATCGGCTTAGGGCTGAGTGGCAGCAACTGACAAATGTGCCTGTATCCAGAAGGCTAGTCAACCAACGACTGGTTCAAGCAGGCTATCGTGCCAGGCGTCCCCTGAGAAAGCCACGCCTGACCAGACAACACCACCAGCGCCGATTGCAGTGGGCCAGAGAGCACCGTCAATGGCAGCCAGGACAATGGAATCACGTGATCTTCAGTGACGAGTCTAGATTTTTTTTTTTTTTTTGTATACTGAATCGAGGCTCGTGAAAGAGCTAACATTTACTTCACAAACAAATCGACCAGACAAACAAAATACACAAAAAGAGGGAGCGGAAGACAAGATGGGGAGAAAAGGGGAAGGACACAAACACAACATCCGAGAGCAGGGAGATGTGTGGAAGGGAGAGGGCCCGGGGGGAGGAGGCATGGGAAGGGGGGGGGGGGGGAGGGAGAAGTATAAAGCACAAGGACACCAAGGACTTCCAGGACAGAAGTTGGTATTTCAAAAAGGGGAATTGGGGTGAAATTAGCGGGGGTAGAAAAGATCAAGGTTTTGGATGGGGGAAGATAAGAGATGGTGGTGAACAGCTGTTTTAAAGACTTGGAGGGTGGAGTGGGATTGAAGAGAGTGAGGGAGTTTGTTCCAGAGGCGGGAGAAAAGAGGAATGAAGGAGGGAAGGTGAGCAGAGAGTCTTGATTTTGGCAGTTTAACCAAAAGAGGGTTGCAGGCAGATCTTGTGCGACCTGTAGGATTATTTGCGGGACAGAGCCCAGAGAGAGCTGGGGGGGCAAGGCCAGAGAGCAGTCGGTATAAGACGGAAAGACCACCAACCTGCCTGCGGTGAGTGAGTGAGAGGCCCTGGGAGTTAGCTTCATCGCGGGAGATTCCAATGATTCTGAATGCTTTGGTTTCAACAGCGCGAAGGCGAGCTAGGTGTGAGGCAGGAGCACCAGCCCAGAGGGGAGAGCAGTATTCCATTGAGCTGCGGATGAAAGCCTTGTATGTGGTGAGGAGCTCAGGTGTGCCAAGGAAGGACTTCGCACGCCGGAGGATGCCCAGTCGGCGACTGGCTTTGGAGGCCAGATTTGAAATGTGGTTTTTCCAGGAAAGATCATGGCAGATAGTGAGACCCAAAAGCTTGAGTGACAGAACTTCTTGGAGAGGATTATTCAGAAAGTGGATGGGAGGGTTGTCCAGTCGGTCTTTTCGGAGAGACATCGTAAGAGTGTGAGATTTGTCAGGATTGAAAGACATGTTCCACTTGTTTGCCCAGTCTGTGATTTTGTCAAGGTCTGCAGAGAGTGAGGAGGCTGCAGACTGCCGATCTGAGGGATGAAGAATGGAGCGACAGAGAGTAGAGTCGTCAGCAAAGAGATAGAGAGGATTTTCAAGAGAGTCAGAGAGATCATTGATGAAGACCAGAAAAAGCACAGGGCCCAGAACACTGCCTTGGGGAACTCCAGCCTGAACAGGAAGAGGAGATGAGAGAAACCCATTCAGGGCCACACGTTGACTTCGACTAGAGAGGAAGTCCGCCAGCCATGCGTGGAGATTTCCATGGATACCAAAAGAGGAGAGTTTGGTGAGCAGAGCGGGGTGCCAGACTGTATCGAAGGCACGTGATATATCAAGGGAGACTGCTCTAATTTCCTGTTTGGCATTGAGGACCTCCATCCATTGTTGAGAAAGCAGAAGCAGCATGTCCAGAGTGGAGTGTCCAGGTCTGAAACCAAATTGATGATCAGAGATCAAGCCATTGGAGAAGAGGAAAGATTTCATATCTGAAGCAATGATGGATTCCATGACCTTGCTGATAATTGGGAGAAGGCTGATTGGTCTGTAGTTGCTGGGATCTGTTTTTGCACCTTTTTTGTGCAAAGCGGTGATGTTGGCAGATTTCCAAGCAGATGGAAGATGACCTAGACTCTAGAGCAAAAGAGAGGGTGAAGAGAACAGAGAGAGGGAGTGAAAGAGCGGAAGAACATGATTTTAGGACCCGTGGGCTGATGCCGTCAGGTCCAGTTGCAGAATCAGAGTCAAGGGTTGACAGACACTTTTCCACCTTGTCAGGAGGAAAGGACACAGAATCCAGGAGCAGCTGGGTACGACTGGGTACGGTGGGTACAGAGAGGGATGGGTTTGGGACACAAGATTTAGAGGCAAACACAGAGTTGAGGCATTCAGCTTTTTCACGTGTGGAGTCAGCCGTGTAGCCATTTGAGGTGAGGGAGGGGATGGAGGGGGAACAAACACCAGAAACAGATTTGACCAGACGCCACCAGGATTTGGAAGAGGGAGACAGATAAGAGAGATCGGTCTTGAGAACGGAGAGATATTGTTTCCTGGCTCTCCTGAGGGTGGACACACACTTGTTTCGGGCTTTGTGAAAGGAAATGAGATTTCCTTCCGTTGGATTTGCTTTCCAGGAGATGAAAGCAAGTTGTTTCTGGGCAATAGCCTCACCACAAGATTCCGTGTACCATGGACGGGAGGAAGGGTATGACAACTGAAGACGAGAAGGGATAAAACTGTGCATGAGAGAGAGCAATTTACTTTGGAAGAATTCCCAGGATGAGTTGATGTCAGAGGCAGGAGAGATGGGAGACCAGTCCAGATGATTGATGGCTGCTTGAAGACCGTGCCAGTTGGCCTGAGTGAAATGCCAGACTCGTCGACGCTGAGGAGGCTCTCTGAAAATGGTCAGAGAGATGTCCACTTTAACAAGCACATGATCAGAAGAGCCGATTGGAGCAGAAGAAGAGCAGCAGACATTTTCAGGGAAGTTAGTCATAACCAAGTCCAGAAGAGAAGATTCTCCGTTGACTGAGATCCGGGTTGGGAAATTGACAGATTGTGTCAGTCCCAGTGAGTCACAGAAGTCCTTTGCTGAAGAGCCGTGGCTGGTGAGAGAGGTACCCACCCCCAGCCAACTGGCATGGTGACAGTTGAAATCACCACATATGAGGAAGAGAGAGTTGGGATGGGTAGATAGAAGTTGGTCCATATTATCAGACAGCGAGATGTAGATGGAGTCATCACTGTTTGGTGGACGGTACAACACGCATATGAACAAAAGGTGGGAGCGAAGGGGAAGCCGTAGCCAAAGGTATTCCTGGGGGTGAGGTGGAGAGAGGGCAGTGCAGGGCGAGTGAGGAAGAGAGTTTTTTATAAAGATAGCAACCCCACCTCCAGAACGAGGCTCAGGTCTATCATACCGGAGGAGGGAGTAACCTGGGAGAGATACCAAGGAATCAGAGACATCATGAAGGAGGAAGGTTTCTATTAAGCAGATCACGTCTGGTTTGTCAGAAGCAACCTGTATGGAGAGATCAGTTAAGTTTGAGCGAAGGCCCCGGATGTTTGAGGTCCATACTGTTAAGGAAGAGGAAGGGGGAGCATCGGATACAGAACAGGGGGGGGGGGGGGGGGAGCGGTAGGGCAGGATGTGGAAGAGGAGGAAGAGGTAGGGAGAGCTGTTGCAGGTGTGTCAGAGATTACAGAATAGCTTGGAGAAAGCGAAGAATGGGGCGGACAAAAGGTTTGATGGTGTTTGGGTGAGGCGCAGTGAGGTGTTATTTGAGGAGGGGGAAGAGTGAGGCAGAAGGTTGAGGAAGATGAAGGTGAAAGTTGGAAGGGGGAAGAAGCGGGGAGGACGCTTTGAGGAGGAGGGGTGAGAGGGGAGTCTAGGAGGGGAGGAGTGAGGGAGAGTCTCGGAGGGGAGGGGTGTGGGGGGAGTTTAGGAGGGAAGGGGCAGGGGGGGAGATTTGAAAGGGATGGGTGTTTGGGAATATTTGGGGGGGAGGGGCAAGGGGGAAGATTTGACAGAGATGGGTGATGGGGAAGATTTGGAGGGGAGGGGTGAGATTGGATTTTGAAAAGTGTACGATTTATGGGAAACGAACATTTATTGCAAAATGAGTTTCTTGAGACATTCGAGTCAAAAATACGTTTGAGGACGCTGAAGGATGGGTGGAGTTCTGGAGAGTTTAGGGAATGAATGAAAGATGCACTGTAAGAGATGGAATTTTTTTTTTGAATGAATAGAATTGGTGAGCAAGTCGAAAGCATCCTTTTATAGAAGAAGTAGAAAAAAGTGTTATAGAATATGACATAATAATAAAGTTCTTCAGGGGACAGATGAAACATGTATTAACAACTTGATCACGTGATCTCGAACAACGTGGTCGAAGAACGAAAGAACAAATAACGAAGAACGAAAGAGCAATAGAACGAAGAACGAAAGAACAAATAAGAACGTACAAGCGGATAAGAACAGGGAAGGGAAAAAAATTTTTGGTTTTTTTTTTGAGATTTTAAAACAAGGGAGTATGGGTGAAAAGACCGTGAAAAACAGACAGACAGACAGTAGTTGCAGCGCGATCGAAGAACCGCTGAGACAAAAAACAAAAGCCTCAAGCCAAGGTCTGAGGACACGGTAGCCTACTACTACTAGCACTACACTAGGCCTCAGAATACACGATACGAAAAAAACCGACGATTCTGTACACAGGTATGAAAAACCAACACCGAGAAACCTATTAAAGTCACCCCAATAGGTACATACACCGAAAGAAAGATAAAGATACGCCAAAAACACAAATGTGAAAGATCACTTAGCTTCGTAAGCGTGAGTGCATGGAACAGCTTCGAAAAGACGTGACCTCGCCGTGATCTCCGGTCTATCGTGAAGATGGCCGCGTCCGAGTGCGCAGACAAGTGCATGAAGCCTACAACAAAGATTGTATAGTGCCAAGATTCCAAGCTGGAGGTGGTGGGGTGACCGTTTGGGCTGCTTTTCATGCAGGGGGCAAAACTGACCTGGTTGTTCTGAATGGAAACCTGAACCAGTTCAAGTACAGGGCCATTCTGGAAGAAACATTGCTTCCATTTGCTCGTGCAGCCTTTCGAGGAAACTTTGTCTTCCAAGATGACAATGCACGGCCTCATCGTGCTCGCATGATCCAACACTTTCTTGCTGACCATGCTGTGGAGCATATGGAGTGGCCTGCCATGTCCCCGGATATGAATCCGATAGAGAACTTGTGGGCAGAATTAACGCGTCAAATCTACCACTTGGACCAGCAGCCGACCTCTGTGCGTGAATTGCAGCAGGCTGTTGTCACTGCATGGCAAGCGATTCCTGTCCAAACCTTGGCAAATCTCGTGAACAGCATGCCTCAACGTGTACGTGCTCTCCTGAATGCTCGTGGGGGTTACACGAAGTACTGCACTGTAATTTTACTGTCCGTAATCCCAGTCGTAATTTAACTTTTGTTAAAATTTTTTTTGGCGAATGTGCAAAATAAAGATATACTTCTGGAAAACGTACAGAAGTTTAACACTACTGTCCGTGAATTGAGTTCGATATCAGTTTACATCACTTTCAAGGATCAATTTATTTGTTTCGAAATGTCAAATGTGGTTTTTGTTTCTTTTAAAGGTCACATTAACAAAATCTAGAATAATTTCAACATAATTCCAATGAACTTTTGGTTCTAAGACATCTTGAAAAGTAAGTTCACCCCCACAAAAAAAAAAATTCCATATTAAATGCCAAGTCTGTGTGTGTGTGTGTGTGTGTGTGTGTGTGTGTGTGTGTGTGTGTGTGTGTGTGTGTGTGTGTGTGTGTGTGTGTGTGTGTGTGTATATATATATATATATATATATATATATATATATATATATATATATATATATATATATATATATATATATATATATATATATACAGACGATATAGTTGGCCGTGCAAAGACAGCCTATCGAATATATAGTTGTGCAATATATATATTCGATAATCTGGACTTTTTTTCCCTCTAATTTACTACATTAATTTTTGTCCACGTCAGATTCAGCTTTCCGTTTCAAGTCAAACTTTCCGTGAATTCCATCCGGTTTCCACAATCGCAGAAATTTACTTGCTCTAAAATTACTGCACCTGCTTATTGGTACACATCCACAAGGTGCAGGCCAAAATTAAATGCAATGGTGTTCACACCTTCGACATCAAATATATCCTCTGCACAAACGTCCTGATCTCCGATTCAGTTCAGATTCAGTGCACGTCACTTGTACCCTTGACATGCTGCTTCTACTCTCCCAACAATTAATTGAGGCCCTGAACGTCAGAATAGTCTGGCAGCCACCTTGCTCTCTAAACTCTCTGACAATGGCATTCAAGGCCAAGTCCTCGCTTGGAGTTACCGATTTTCTCCACTCTCATGGATAATATTTGACTTTCAAAGGACACCTTTAATCTCTGTCAAGCCTGGAAAGCCCCAAGGCATTATGGCCCTAGTCATACTCCTGATCATCAACAATCTCTCTAACTCTCTGCAAAATCTTCTATCTCTTTGCTTATGGCACCACCCTCTGCCATGACATCGATCATTCTACAGATAGACAGGCAGCAGCCTCGACCCTGTTCAGACCATGAAAATAAAATAAAATGACAAGCTGGTCAAACACTTGAAATAAGCCTTTTAATGGCAAATTAAATGGCAAAACAAACAAATTTCTCACACTCGATCTCACTGTCTGTCTGATGGGACCATTTAGCCAACCCTCCCATGTACTTTCTTAGCAATACTCATGAGGAAGTTCAGTCACCCAAACATTTGGGCATCACTATCAGCCATATTTCTTGGGCAAGCCACATTTCTAAGATGGCCGCCAAAGCCAGTCACCGACTGGGCATCCTCAGTTGTGCAAAGTCCTTCCTTGGCATACTTGAGCTCCAATCCACCTACATGGCCTTTATCGGCAGCTTAATGGAGTACTAATCTCCCATTTGGGCTGGCTCCCCTGCCTCCCTCTTTGCTTAGCTTGATGCTGTGGTAAAAGCAAGGCCTTAAAAAGACTTTGGAATCTCCCACGATTAAGTTGGGTCTATAGGCCTATCACTCAGCGCAGACAGGTCAGTGGACTGTCTTCCACCACCTCCTTTCTAGTCGAGCACTTTCTGCTCTTTCCATGCTTTGCTCCCCCAGGTTTCTGCAGGGTGCACATGGTCCACCATCAACCTCCTTCTGGTCAAAGTACCTAAATCCAGGATCACTGCTCACCTCCACTGATCTTTTTCCCCACCTGTGGAACAAACTTCCACATTCTCTTCAATATCATTCTTCCCTCCAGGTCTCCAAGAGAGCCGTTCATCATTTCAGATCGTCCCCAATCCAAAAACTATGATATTAGCTCATTAGCCCTCCCCAAGCATACCTTTCCAAATTTCCATTTTTCCTTCATGAAAGTTTGCTTCTGTGTCCATCTTGTCTACCCGACACTTCATTTATCACTCTCCCTCTACTTTGTCGCTCAACCCTGCTGTTGGTGCGTTTCCGCCGTCTATCTACTCTTCCTTTTGTTTTGTTAGCCTGATCTGTTCCATGTTATAGCGCTCCTCCACAATCCTAGCCTTTGTGCACAAAAAAATAAAAATAATAAAATAAAGATAGCTTAAATCTGGCATTTTCATTTAAAATCAAAAGAGCCTGCAAACTGAGCCATCCCAATAAAAAGTAAATAAATAAATAAATATAAAATCACCCACCTTCAATGACTTATCCTCCTTTATGCGCTGTTCTTTGCCCAAGGGTACCACAGTGAAGATTTTCCCACTTTGGTCTTCCTCATCCTTTATGGCTTTTGCTGCAGGCTTCTTCACAGTCTGTATAAACAGAAAGTGAAGTGGGGGGAGGGGCAGGGGAAGGTGGAAGAATAATAATAAACAAGCGTTACGCCTCGGTCCCCCGTCGTTGAAGTGATGTGAGTTGACAAAGTGGAAGACGCAAGGCGACCATCTTGGATTTTGACGTGGCGACCCAATTTTCAATAGCGTTCTCCCTTATGCGTAGATACACCCACACACCAGATTAGAAGTTAGTAGTTCGTTTATTTTTCAAGATATTTCGCTCACAAGGTTCAGACATATATATGGTGGCGGCCATCTTGGATTTTGACGTGGCGACCCAATTTTCAATAGCGTTCTTCCTAATGCGTAGATACACCCACACACCAGATTAGACGTTAGTAGTTCGTTTATTTTTCACAATATTTCGCTCACAAGGTCCAGAAATATATATGGTGGTGGCCATCTTGGATTTTGACGTGGCGACCCAATTTTCAATAGTGTTCTTCCTTATGCCTAGATACACGCACACACCAGATTAGAAGTTGGTACTTCGCTTATTTTTCAAGATAGTCCGCTCACAAGGTTCAGACATACAGTCACGTGAAAAAGTAAGTACACCCCATGTAAAGTTTTGACTTTTTCAACATATTTCAACATACAGATATTTGATCTTCATTTCAACAATATTGACAGATAAAGGTGATATAATATAACAAATATCATGAAACATTTACATTTTGTAGTCCATTGTATAATTTAAATAAACATAAATGCAAATTTCGCATGTGGAAAAAGTAAGTACACCCTTACATTTATCACTACTTCAAATACCTAAAATTAGAATCAGGTGCACCAGCTCAGGTGCAAATTATTAGAACATCGTTAGAGAGGATCTTGGAGGAACCTGTCATTTAAACCTCAGACATTTACTTTGGTTTGCTCTTTGCTGTTGATGTGTGCAGCGTCACCATGCCGAGATCAAAAGAGCTCTCTGAGGCCTACAGAAAGAAGGTTATAGATGCCTATGAGTCTGGGAAGGGATTTAAAAAGATCTCCAAACAATTTGAAATCAATCATTCGACTGTCCGGAAGATCATCTACAAGTGGAGAAGATTCCAAACAACTGCCAACTTGCTCAGGCCAGGCCGCTCCAGCAAGTTCAGCCCGAGAGCAGACCGCAAGATGCTGAAAGAAGTCTCTAAGAACCCCAGAATGTCATCACGGGACCTACAGGTAGCTCTTGCCACTGTTGATGTCAAAGTGCACGAGTCTACCATTAGAAAGAAGCTGCACAAATTTGATCTACATGGGAGATGTGCCAGGAGGAAACCTTTGCTGTCCAGAAAGAACATCAGGGCAAGACTAAAGTTTGCCAATGAACACCTAGGCAAAGACCAGCACTTCTGGAGCAATGTGCTCTGGACAGATGAGTCTAAGGTAGAGCTATTTGACCACAGTACCAGAAGACATGTTTGGCGAAAACCAAAGACAGCATTTGACCACAAGAACCTGATACCAACTGTAAGACATGGTGGTGGAAATATTATAGTTTGGGGCAGCTTTGCTGCATCAGGGCCTGGGCAGCTCACCATCAAAAATCCACTATGAATTCTTCATTGTGCCAAAGAGTGCTTGAGGATAATGTGAGGCCATCTGTCGGAGAGTTGAAGCTCAACCGAAGGTGGACCTTGCAACATGACAATGACCCTCAACATACCAGTAAATCCACCAAGGAATGGCTGAAAAGAAAGAAATGGAGGGTTCTGGAAAGGCCAAGTCAAAGCCCGGATCTAAATCCCATCGAGATGTTGTGGGGGGATTTGAAACGAGCTGTGCATGCAAGAAACCCCTCAAACATCGCACAGCTGAAAGAATTCTGCATGGAGGAGTGGGCAAAAATTTCTCCCAGTCGATGTCAGAGACGGGTAGACAGTTATAAGAAACGCCGACTTGAAGTTGTTTCTGCCAAAGGGGGCAATACCACCTATTAGAGCCAAGGGTGTACTTACTTTTTCCACGTGTGAAATTTGCAATTATGTTTATTTAAATTATACAATGGACTACGAAATGTAAATGTTTCATGATATTTGTTATATTATATCACCTTTATCTGTCAATATTGTTGAAATGAAGATCAAATAGCTGTATGTTGAAATATGTTGAAAAAGTCAAAACCTTACATGGGGTGTACTTACTTTTTCACGTGACTGTACATGGTGTCAGACATACATGGCGGCGGCCATCTTGATATTTTGACGTGGGTTGCACCCACACACCAAATTAGAATTCGGTCCTTCGCTTACGCACGCAGGCACGGACGCACGCACACACACACGGACGGAGGGGAAAACCATAGTCCCCCTTTCGCTCCACGGTGCGACGGGGGACAAAAAAAAACATAGGAGTTTGGTTATTGTGGGATAATATGCGGTTACGGATTTGACACACGCACCGGGCTCACTGCGGACACTGGCAAAGGCAATTACACAGAGCAGGGTCCGCAGTGGCGTTACCTACTCATTGGAACAACTACCCGAGCTAGGGTCCACCCGTCTTTCATAGACTATGGCCGAGCGAACCGTGGCATAACACTGGCTCAGCACGACCGAGTCAAAACAGTGGGGCAGAACTCCCGTCTGTTATGCACATGCTCTATCCGATGAAATAATGAAGGAAAGAACACAAGCAAGGAGGTTTGAAACGTTTACAAAATATAAACACGTATGTACAGGGTGTTTCAAAAAGTGGACTATTTGAGCAGCCTGATAGTCTGTCGTTTCTCATGCTGTAACCTTGTCTGTTGCAGGTTATGATGGTGGTATGCCATTTCTAACAAGTAGGCAGCAGGACCCTACGTCAACGATGGTGTTGACAGTGGACAAAAAGTGAAAATCGTGACCTTTTGTGGTTTGAGACAAAATCCTACGTGCAGGTGTGCCGACGATACCATCAGCATCACAATGTTCAAACCCATACTGGACCTTCCAATGGGAGTATTCGGTGGTTTATGGAGTACTTCCAAGTACATGGAAGCGTGAAAAATCAAAATAAAGGCAATAGTGGGAACATTGATCTTGAGAGATTCTGCTGTCGAAAGTCTTAAGAAATCCCACCGTCGGCGTTTGTGAGAACTAGCGATCTGTAAAGCATAAACCAACTCTGAATGACATGGCAAGATGAGTAACAATGTGTGATTGCTTCAGTGACCGAATGGGAAGGTACACAAATTGGATCATCTCCTTGTGGATCAGTGATGAAGCACACTTCCATTTGAATGGGGCCATCAACAATCACAACAACATCTTCTGGGGTGATGAAACTCCTGAGGAGGTGTCTGAGATGTCTAAAAAAAATATGCAGGCTTGACCCCTGTCAAACACTCAGTCCGCACTCCCAGAACATACACCGGGGGTCAAATCCTAAAATTCGTTACATATTTCATGCACCCCACCCCCCCCCCCCATGTTGATTGCGTATATAGAGTTTCATTGAAAGAGGTGTTAAAATGTTCCCCTAATTACATTAGTTGGTATTTGACCTTTTCATCCTGCTCCAGAGGGCAGGGCAAAAAAATGGTATTGCTCTTGCACCCTTCTTGCCATGTGTTGATCATAACTACCAAGTTTGGTGAATTTCTGCACAATTGTTGAGGTGGGGATAGCCGGACAGACAGACAGGCAGATAGAAAGACAGACGACAACATCCCCGTTTATATTCAAAAAGCGTGGGGATAATAAACTATTACCTTGTTCTTGACACCAACATTTTTAGCTTTCTTGATGTGAGCAGGTGGACATTCCTCAGCTGGATGGGAACTTGCTGCATGGAAAGAAAAATAATAAAATAATCAAAAGTCGTTTAGCCATGACTGAAAAGTAGGCTCTGGAATCCTACGGTAAGGCTAGCTAGTACGGAGGACAATACAATACATGTATTGTGGACAATACATCCACAATATAGTGCCGTGATCAAACAGTTTGGATAAGACGAGACACCAAAATTCCTTCACGCACAACGGTTTATTAAAACAAAGGCAAAGACGGTGAAACATTCCCGCTAGCACGAGTAAGGAGCAGGAAGAACCTTCCCTTTCCAGTGGAAAAATAGAAATTATAAGAAAAGAGTCAAGAATTACAGGCTTGCACTATACCAACAGGGCATCAACAGACTGCATGAAAACATTTATACTGTCGTGGACAAAAATATTGGCACCATTGCACTTTTTTCAAATAATTCACCATTTCTTCCAGAAAATTGTTGAAAAAAAATAAAAAATCTTTTGATATCCACAAATGTATTTCTTTGATTCGCAGTGGAACAAAACAAAAAGAGCTGAAAAATTAACTAAACCTTGGCTTATTCCTGACAAAAATCCTAAAATGGCCCGGACAATATTATTGGCACCTTTTAGAAGTTGCTAGAAATAATTAGATTTCAAGCTGGTGATTCTGCTTTACTTTGGGAAGTGAACTCACCCATGGTGAGTTGCAGGTGCCTGCAATATAAAAATCACTCATTCAACCAGTTTTAATAGAGAAAAGGAGTCATTCTGATGTTTTGTGTCACTGTGTGTCACTGCAATAAGCATGGAGAAAAGAAAGAAAACCAGGGAATTGTCTGAGGAATTCAGACACAAGATTGTAGCCAAGCATGGACAATCTCAAGGCTACAATTCCATCTCCAGAGACCTTGATATTCCTGTGTCCACCATACGCAATGTTATCAGGAAGTTTAAGGCCCATGGAACTGTAGCCAACCTCCCTGGACGTGGCCACAAGATAAAAGTTGCTCAAAGATTGCAGCGAAGGATTGCTCGAATGGTGGAGAAAACACCTCAATCAACTGCCAAACAGATTCAAGCTGACCTTCAGACACAAGGTACGACAGTACCCCTGCACCATCCGTCGCCAACTCAATGAAAGTGGGTTCTATGGTAGGTGTTACGAATTCATGTGAATTACTATTCAGGTCTTTGCTTATCAATGTGTAGTCGATTAAAGGTTGTTGTGATTAAAGGGTCAGGAGCCCTTCTGGGAAAAAGGAGACCGGAAACGGAAGGAAAAAGACACGAGGTCCTAGAGAAGCGACGATCTTCTTCTTCTTCCTCGCCAAGCTCCGAGGCGAGGGTATCGATATCGAGCAGCGTCTGACGCGGCGTTGGGAAACCCATCTGGCGAAAGGAATTACCCCTTGACACATGGTCCTAGAGAAGCGACGATCTTCTTCTTCTTCCTCGCCGAGCTCCGAGGCGAGGGTATCGATATCGAGCAGCGTCTGACGCGGCGTTGGGAAACCCATCTGGCGAAAGGAATTACCCCTTGACACATCAAGTTGCCGTGGGTTCGTGCACGGAACCCAGCGTCCTACACAGTTCGCCTCCCCGTCTACAAGGACGCGTACGGGTCCGCACCTTGGGCCTCGCGCGCTGGACAAGCCGCGCGTTGCTTTGCCCGCGTTGCTTGGCAAGGAGGTGCGCGCTGCAACCGTTGTTCCCGGTACGTGACGTGCACGTTTGGGAGCACGTCAGCCAGGGGTTCGTTCAACCGCCCGTGTGCGGAGAAGCCGACCATCATCTTGGTCAGGAGGGGCCCAGAGACATTGTGAGGGACAGAGACCAAAGGGGTCGTGAGTACCCAAGGGGTCGGGAGTGGGGAAAGGGGACACACATATATAAGATGGCCATGTTAATCATATTGGTGATTGATTGTTGATTGTGGATTGTTGATGGTTGTTGATTCCTTGGGGGAATATATTATTGATTACTCTGGATCCTTGGTGTGGGGTTTCTTATTGACTGGAATTCATATTGATTGCGTTACGAAAGCGTATAAATCATATATCTTTCTGGCGGGGTGCCTCCCACGGTCCGGGGGTCACCGAGACCAGGTAGTTACCGGGAGGACCACGTAACAGAATTGGGGGCTCGTCCAAATTACGATTTGCGGATTCGCAATTGGGTCTACGTCCGGGATCTAAAATTGTATAAAATAATAAAATAATATTTTTATTAATTAAAATTTATTAATTACGTATTAATTGGTATATTTTTGGGGAAATTGGGGGTAAAGTCTTGGGTGAAGGTTAACAGGTGTTAACGATAGGCACCATGGCGTTTGTGGCACAGAACTTTGCGGTAACCCCGAGTGAGGCACAGTTCCGAGCGTTACTAAAGTCGGACCTCTTGAAATTGGCCAAACATTTTAACTTGGAGGTCCGAACTAATTTGAGGAAGGCAGAGTTGCAGACCACGGTGATACAATCTATGGTGGGATTAGGAACATGGGACGAGTTAGCCTGGGAGTGGCTACCCGAAGAACCAGAAGACGTTGAGCTCCGGAAACTGGAGTTGCAATTACGGAGCCAGGAACGGATCAAAGAAGAAGAAAGGAAAGCAGAAAAGGAAAGAGCAGAAGAGGAAAGGAAAGCAGAAAAGGAAAGAGCAGAAGAAGAAAGGAAAGCAGAAAAGGAAAGAGCAGAAGAAGAAAGGAAAGCAGAAAAGGAAAGAGCAGAAGAAGAAAGGATAGCAGAAAAGGAAAGAGTAGAAGAAGAAAGGAAAGCAGAAAAGGAAAGAGCAGAAGAAGAAAGGAAAGCAGAAAAGGAAAGAGCAGAAGAAGAAAGGAAAGCAGAAGAGAGGAGAGAAGAGAAACAAGCAGAGGAAAGGAGAGTGGAACGAGAACTCCAGGAAAGGTTAGAAGGGAGAAAAGCAGAGGAGAGGAGAGCTGCCAGGGAACTCGAAGCAGAGGAGAGAAAAGCCGAAAGGGAGTTGAAGGAACGTGATCTGGCGCTTCAGCAAGAAATTAAATTCAAGGAGCTGGATTTAATGAGAGAACGGGGAGAGGTACCACCCTTGCTGACGGGGTCGACACCTAGCCAGAACACCTGGGATGTGGGCAGACATGTGAGGCTGGTTCCACCCTTCAGTGAAAAGGAAGTCGCAAAATTTTTTCCACACTTTGAGAAAGTGGCTCGACAGTTAAACTGGCCGGAGGAGGCCTGGACCATACTAGTGCAAAGTGTGCTGGTGGGAAAAGCTCAAGAGATTTATTCGGCACTACCAATGGACCAATGTGCAGATTATGAGGTATTGAAGAAGCACATCCTCAAAGCCTATGAGTTGGTTCCGGAAGCTTACCGGCAAAAATTCAGGAATGCCAGGAAGAGGGAGAGTGAGACCCATGTGGAGTTTGCTAGAGTGAAAGAAAATATGTTTGATCGGTGGTGTGAGTCAAAAGGAGTCGGGAACGACTTCGAAGCATTGCGTGACCTGATGCTGGTGGAGGAATTTCAACAGTGTGTCCACGAGGACATCAAAGTGTACCTGCAGGAAAAGAAAGTACCAAAGTTGTGGGACGCAGCCACCATGGCAGATGATTATGCCTTAACACACCGGATAGGGGTCCACGAACCTAACTCCTCGCCTAGATCTCCGCAGGGGAGGTGTGGAACAGCAGGTGCGGAGAACGACAATACATGGCGGCGGCCTCGAGATGATTATGGGGACAATGCTGATACCCGAACTGTTCGAAATCAGGGGGCTACGGGCCCACGACAAACTTATTTTTCGGGGGGCCCGAGGCAGACCACGAGTTTTTCCTCCGGGCCTACTTGCGCTTTTTGCAAGAAACCTGGACACTTGATGTCCAGTTGTTACCTCATGAAAAGTAAAAACCCAGAGCGGAGTCCGACTATTACCACTCCGAATGCGATGGCAAGCGTAAGAAATCGCCCACAGAAGAGTTACCAACCATTTATTTATGAGGGGTTGGTCTCACTCAAGGGAGACTTGACTAACTCAAGACCGGTTAGAGTTTTGAGGGACACAGGAGCCCATCAATCCTTAATGCTTGAAGGCATTTTGCCATTGTCAAAGAGTACCGCAACTGGTGATAGTGTTCGGTTACAAGGGATCGGTGGCTGTGTTAGTGCCCCACTTCATGTCATCCATTTGGAATCCGATTTGGTGTCAGGACCGGTCACCGTCGGTTTACAAGCCACGCTTCCTGTAGAGGGAGTATCTGTGATTATCGGGAATGATTTGGCCGGGGGGCAAATTTATGGTAACCCGAGGGTGGGTAAAGAGCCCCGCAGGGGAAATAACACCACCCCCGCTCGGGATGGCGACAAAAGTTCCAAGTTATTTGTAGGGGGACTGAACTTCAACACAGAGGAAGAAGTTCTGACCTCTGTCTTCAACAGATATGGGCCGCTGGTGGAAGTGCGGGTGGTAAAAGACAGGGAAACGCAACGGTCAAGAGGGTTCGGCTTTGTCACGTTTGCAAGCACAAGAGACGCCAGAGAGGCAGAGAAGAATTGGAATGGTAAGGATTTGGAGGGTCGGACCATAACAGTAGGGAAGGCATTTCGTAGACGTCGAGAGGTCTACAGAAGAGGACAACTTGGCGGTAGTTTTGGGGTTGGCAGCAGCCGATATTACTATGGAGGCTCCCAGAGTTACGGCACCTCCCGAAAGAATGAATGTCAGAGCACTGGCCGAGAAGGAGACCGCCAGTCAAGTAACGGCTGGGACAAGGGGTCCCACCGTAACTGTTAGGAGTCTGGAGAAGTTGAAGCACTAGATACGGGGGAGCCGCCGAGCCGGGGCTCCTACACGGACTAACCGTGAACGCCACGTTCTTAAAGGCGTCCAGGTAGTGAACTTTCCTGCACGGACTAACCGTGAACTCCACGTTCTTAAAGGCGTCCATGTAATGAACTTTCCTCCCCGGACTAACCGTGAACTCCACATTCCTTAAGGCGTCCATGTAGGGAATACTCAGCTGGGCCTCCTGAAAAAGTGCTATCGAGAGGTTTAACTTTGAGGCTTTGGTCACCACCTCTTAACAGTCATTCAAGAGAAACTAGAAGTGGTTGACGCTTGGTCCAGAGTGAATTAATCTAGGGGTTTTGGTGAAATTTTGTTGCTTTATTTTTAAGTGATAATGGTGCCCGGGGGGAACTGATGATTTGGGGGTGTGAGTTATCTGGTTTGTTTATCCAAGTTGGCCGGCAAAGAAAGTTTTCGCTGGGTTCAAACTTTCTTTCTTGAAGGGGGGGGAGTGTTACGAATTCATGTGAATTACTATTCAGGTCTTTGCTTGTCAATGTGTAGTCGATTAAAGGTTGTTGTGATTAAAGGGTCAGGAGCCCTTCTGGGAAAAAGGAGACCGGAAACGGAAGGAAAAAGACACGAGGTCCTGGAGAAGCGACGATCTTTTTCTTCTTCCTCGCCGAGCTCCGAGGCGAGGGTATCGATATCGAGCAGTGTCTGACGCGGCGTTGGGAAACCCATCTGGCGAAAGGAATTACCCCTTGACACATCAAGTTGCTGTGGGTTCGTGCACGGAACCCAGCGTCCTACACAGTTCGCCTCCCCGTCTACAAGGACGCGTACGGGTCGCACCTTGGGCCTCGCGCGCTGGACAAGCCACGCGTTGCTTTGCCCGCGTTGCTTGGCAAGGAGGTGCGCGCTGCAACTGTTGTTCCCGGTACGTGACGTGCACGTTTGGGAGCACGTCAGCCAGGGGTTCGTTCAACCGCCCGTGTGCGGAGAAGCCGACCATCATCTTGGTCAGGAGGGGCCCAGAGACATTGTGAGGGACAGAGACCAAAGGGGTCGTGAGTACCCAAGGGGTCGGGAGTGGGGAAAGGGGACACACATATATAAGATGGCCATCTTAATCATATTGGTGATTGATTGTCGATTGTGGATTGTTGATGGTTGTTGATTGTCGATTCCTTGGGGGAATATATTATTGATTACTCTGGATCCTTGGTGTGGGGTTTCTTATTGACTGGAATTCATATTGATTGCGTTACGAAAGCGTATAAATCATATATCTTTCTGGCGGGGTGCCTCCCACGGTCCGGGGGTCACCGAGACCAGGTAGTTACCGGGAGGACCACGTAACAGTAGGAGACCCAGAAGGACCCCACTGCTGAGAAAGTCCGACTGGAGTTTGCCAAAACACACCTGAACAAGCCAAAATCCTTCTGGGAGAATGTCCTGTGTACAGATGAGACCAAATTAGAGCTTTCTGATAAAGCACATCATCAAAGACAAAATGCTGGACTGTTCTGAAGTGGCCAGCAATGAGTCCAGATCTAAATTCCATTGAACACCTGTGGGGAGATCTGAAAACAGCATTTGGGAGAAGGAACCCTTCAAATCTTGGAGAACTGGAGCAGTTTGCACAAGAAGAGTGGGCCAAACTGCCAGTAGAGAGGTGTCGGACGCTCATTCATGTCTATAGGAAGCGCTTGACTGCAGTTATTTTGTCCAAAGGATGTGCTACCAAATATTAAGTCTGGGGTGTCAATAATTTTGTCATTGCCATTTCTTTTTATTTTCTGATTTAAAAGGATTCATTCTGTTCTGAATCAAAAACAAAGGTTCGGTAATATTAACAGTGAAATAAAGAATTGTGGAGACCAAATACTTTTGTCAATTTCAACTTATTTTTCGAGAAAATTGTGAGTTATTTGAAAATTGTGCAAAGATGCAAATATCTTTGGCCAGGACTGCAAGCACAGCAGTAAAACGTTCACACATTTAGGCAAAGTAGTAAAGACTGTCTAACAATGACCAAGGACAACTGAATTGCAGAACATTCTGAAAGGACAGGTAAACAATGAAAAAGGTCAAACAGAAGCAAAAAAGATACGACTCACTTGATACCAAGGCCGAGCTTTCTTTGGTTGTGGCTGTCTTGTTCGGTTTGGCAGGAATCGTGGCACGAACTTTTTCCAGAACTGACACGACCGAGTCCTTATAGGAAATCTGTAGTGAAATGGTACAAGAGGTCTACATAATCAATGTCTATCCACAAAATGAATGCGTCAAAAATGAGAAATGGTTTAGACAATATTCAATGACAGGAGGCATGAGCCCTTTTTTTTGACCCTATCACTCACCTTGAGGTTTGCTGTCCCCTTGGCCATGCGCTCATATCCCAGATGCATCATGAAGACTGGGACAGCACTATGTGCTTTACAACGCACCTCGCCATTGCGGTCTTCAAGGCAGGCATAGAGGTACGGCAAGCAAAGTGCAAGATCGCTGGGTACAGTACGCAAGCAGGGAAGCTTCTCGGCCAGCCAGCCCAGCAGCTGTGCAGGTACAAGACAAGTTCAGGCGGACGGGTTAGGTCCCACACCACTTCATGATAAATCCATTCATTGCTTTAATATGTACTCATTGCAGAACATGACCAAATGCGAGGCATGTCCAGTGCAGACCTCTTGTCGGAGGAAAGGGTTCTCTTTCTTAAGCTCCTCTGACATATCATCTCCTTCCAGCCAGTCTTTGAGTCCAGTTTGATCCACCCAAGCATTGAGAGCTGACAGTGCAGCTGCACGGATTGTATTCTGCAAAAAAGTGCAGCAGTTGTGAAAGAGTTCCGAGATCTGCTCAACATATTTCTCCTGAATGCGTGATTTCAAAGCACTTGATGAACAATCACAGACCCTACCACCCATCCCTTGCCCCTTCGATAAATAAACGTTCTGTACAAACCTTAGAATCCCCAAGTGAGCTGACCATGCTAAAACCCAGGGACTTGATGTGCTGCCGGATACCTGGGCCCATTGCCGTGGCCAACTGCTGCAAAATACCCAGCACCTGTTGAACCTGCAACAGTGGAAAATCCAAGGGGTAGGGTATCAGGACATCAAAGTGGTCCGTTGTACTCCTTCACCTGAGACCTCAGAATTCACGATAGAGAACCTTTCATAAAACAAAACCGAAAGTAAAATGAAAAGAAACACATAGAAAACGATTTTCCCACAGGCATAATGTTATAAATTGAAGATGCGTTCCTGGATGGAAATGTCCGATCCTAACCCAACTCTAACTGAAGTAAAACCAGTAAATGTGTAAAATACAGTTCCTGTAAATGAATACGGAGGGCATAGTTAAAGAAATCAATAAAAAAGTGAATAAATGTTTAATTGGACAAGCATTCTGAGTATTGCGCTGCAATACATGTCCCCTCCCGGCAGTCTGTCGTCCGGAAAACTGCTGGGGAAATTAAAAAGGGTTATTCACCCACAGCTGAATCGTTCCCAATCGCTAATTACCTCAGGACGGGCTCACCTGTGATTCACACTCGGGACTTCGATGTATACACCTTGCAGACAGGTCAGAAGAAGCACGAGAAAATAAGTTGTTGATAAAGAACCTTTCGAGCCACTAAATATCAGTAATTTATTATATTTTCCGGTTCATGATCAATGATCGGTGTTGCTCGGCTTGCATCCGCCCCTCCCGAAAGCGAGCGCTGTTGACGTTCGCGAGACGACGCTGAGGGCGCGGTGCGGCTTGAGAACTCTAGAATAAACGAGAGATATCCATTTTATAAAATATTTTCGTTTAATTAACGATATCTGCCAAACCACGTGCCTAGAGTCCCTGTATATAGAGAGTTGTGTCAACTCAAATTTGGACGCCATTTTGTGTCTAAGTGTGTCGGATTAGATATACATGTACATTCGCGATATGGGGTGATATATTCTAAACCTGCTAAAAAAAAATTTACTACACATATTTAGTCTTATTATTACATACAGGTGATATTTGTTTTGTCAAAAACTCAGCTATTGCCGTGAAAAAGAGCTGCGTGGTGATATTAAAAGTGGTATGGCAATGCATATTACAAGCCAACACTGCATATAAGAGCTAACATTATAAGTAAGACAAACCAATGCTGTCGTTCTCTGAATTTCTGAAATTTTGGACGTATGGATGGCTGCACAACCCGCAAAAAAATTGAGCAGGTCCCCCCCCTAAAATTGCTTTTATGATTGCCGATTAGGCTAAAGATTTTAAACCAAAAAAATAACTTGCCTCGGAATAAGTTTTGAATGGACGGACAGACAACTGAAAACAAAACGGACCATGGGTTTCCCACCCCTATAAAATCAAAATTAATTCCCTCTGAAAAAGTACAGTGACATTTGACATTGCCCGCAGACTACCCAACCGCAGACCAGGCAATGTCACTGTACCGGGACATTTCATCAATCAATGACAATATGCGGTCCGCTAGAACTACCCGAAAAAAATTGAGCAGGGTTCTTCCCACGGAAATGCATTTTTGGTCAGCTCCTTGAAGATTATAAACAAACACAAATCACTTCCCTTTAAAAGGGTTTTCAACGGACAGACAACCAAAAAAAAACCGAACAGATAGAATTGCTTTTGAACATCGATCATCAAGCGGCGTGGGACTACCTGGCAGAGTCTCGAGGAGTCGATCGCTTTCCAGCTCTTTCGTCTGACTTTCGCTTCCCAAATTTGTCTTCTGACTTTATCACTTGGAAATCTATACATCTTATATTTCCCAGATTGGTTTGAACAACCAAAAGCAGAACAACCAGTCATTTTGTTTGGCAATAAACAACATTCCCGTACCAAGCTGACGTTCACGCACGGTGAAGTTAGACACAAAATGGCGCCACGAAATCACGTGACCAGAAATCTCGGGTCAGCGCATGGCGCAACTCTCTTTATACAGGGACTCTACACGTGCCCTATCGCATATTCCAAAAGGACATTTTAGTAGACTGACATGCTGAACAGATCTGTGAAGTTTCCCCTCGATTGGATCAAAAATGAGGAAGGAGCTCAGTTTTAAAGGTTCACGCTTAAAAACGTCATAACTCTGAAACCATGTGACGCATGACGTCTTTTTTGTTTGTCATGGGTATGCGATTCTGCATGCAAAGTTTGGCCTCGATCTGTTCAGCCGTTGCAGAGAAAAAGGGTTTTTTGTGTTTTCACGAAAAACAATATGGCGGCCAAACCACGTGACCTGTGACGTCATAATTACCATTAAAATATTCTACAGACCGAGTCCCCCTCTACGGTGAAAATTTGATCTCAATCGGTCCTATTATTGCAGAGAAAATCTTTTATACAAGTTAATTAAAACTTAAAATGGCACTGAGTAAAGTATCATCAGAATTATCAAAGTTCAAAGTGCCATAACTTTGTCAAAAATGATCGAAACGTCGTGAAGTTCGAAATCGATCTGTAACTTATCATGGGGAAACCATGTGCCAAGGTTGAAAACATTAGCATTAAGCGTTTCGAAAAAAAGTCCGGAAAACTGTTCTTTGCGTGACGGACTGACGGACTGACAGACAGACTGACGGACTGACAGACGGAGGGACGGCGTGCAAACCTATAGTCCCCTCCAGTGTACACCGGTGGGGGACTAATAAAGTATGAACCGTTTTCAGTATACTGTAAATGTGTAAGGTACGAGCCAAAATCTATGGTGTGCAGCAATTGTCTAGGCCTGGGAGGTACTAGTGGGAGGGCGAGGAGCATTCTCTGAGACGATGAAGCACTCGACTTTATTTTGGTGGCATTTGGAGTAGTTGTACTAACAGGTGAGGGAGGAAGGCTGAGTGTGCGGGAAATGTCCACCAAGCACTCCGTACATTTGAATTCGTTCTCCACAACCATTTTAAAGTGCAAGCGAATAGGTTTACAAGCCTTCTTTGTGGGAGTCTCAGCTGGAGAATTGGAGGGTCATTGACCACTCAAGAAGGGGTTTGGGAGAGCTTAGCACAAAATACTATCAATGAAGGTCAGACTATACCTCTCACAAGTACAGTACAGCCCACGCAACTAGGGCGAGAGAAGTAGTGTACTGAACGTCGTACATTCACTTCCACTGCCCGAGATTTAAATTTTTTCTTGCGTGAATTTTTTTTTTATACTCAAAAGTAACTAAGTTACTTGAAAATGACAGTATAGCAGCGAATGTTCTTCCTGTTGCACTAGCAGTTCCTGTTGCAACCCTTTCTGCATCCATAGGATATCGTCTTTGTCATCTGCTGTGGCCAGGCTGGTTGTATGGATGGCACTCGTACGAACTTGCCATCATCCAGAGTCCACCCATAGTCTTGACATGGTTTCATGTTAGATGAACCAATATGCGTGGTCTTGTCCAACAGTCGCCAGGAGTGTGCGTTGCAGATGTTGGATAAATGCATCTTCTGTGGGTGGCAGCAGTTTGAGCAGCTTTGATTTATTGTCCAGGAACTTGTACACCTTCGCCTTCCTGAGCTCGACACCCATGAAGTCATCAACAGCTCGTTCGGATATACAGTAGCATCACTTCCCTGTATTCTTATTCATTTTACAAAGGCAGATACATTTGATAAAGCAATAAATAAGACAGGCTGACAAGATTAAGTAAAACATTTTCAACTTGTGGATCTATAAAATAAATGTTTCAAATTGTATAAAAAAGTTAAGAATGAATTCGCACAAAAAAGTCTTCAATCAGTCTTTAATTACTTGCTACATGCCTTGTGTTGGTGTTGCATGTGATGTAGATAGATAATACCTCATTTATGATATATTTGGGCTTTAAGAAACCTATACTTGAGAGAGACAGATAAACCAGGATCGGTGATGACCGCTAAAAGCACCCTTTTTGCAGATACAGTCATGTTGATGGGAGATGCCCACATATTTCCTGCAGCTTGTTGCCAAGGTTGAGGACCTAGAATGTGATCCCAGATGGATATGAATTTCATTTATGGGTTACAACCTTTTTATAACAATCCATGTTGGACAACCCCTCTTTGCCCCCCCCCCCCCCCCCGGGGAGAGTGCCAATAACATTACCTCCGTGACCAAAAGTGGATGAAGGTAATGTTTTCACCTCTGTCTGTGAGCAGGATATCTCAAAAAGTTATGGACGAACTTAGACAAAACTTGGTGGATAGATTTGGTGGGTTACAAGTACAAATTGATTCGATTTTGGTGAAGATCCGGATCGGGATATGAGAATAAATATATATATAGACATATATATATATTGTTGCGGATCTCAAACGTCGGCCTTCCCCTTATCAAGGGGGGATTAATCCCCTTGTCCTTTTACTGGCTGACGCGATCCCGGGGCTATCACGTTCCTTCCGGTCGGTGGTAAATAGGGTTGTTGGTCGAATATAGTCCTTTTACCTAAGTACTAACACCGACCGTGAAGCAAGGAGATAACCCCACCCGAACCACGGCGTTAGTGGACACGCCGAGCGAAGCGAGCCGCGATCCGGGCCGTTAGCAGGAACTAACCCGATTGGAGCTGTTATAATCGTGCCGCGATTACCCAATGGAAGAAATGACTAAAACGATCGGATTAAGAGGAAACCAGGAAGAACAGGTAATTTATTCACACTTTGTACAATTAGAAGAGGAAAAGAAGAAGAGAATGTACAGGGAAAAGGAAGAAGCAGTTACACAGGGCAGCCTTAAACAGTCTTATACTTATCCCTGGACATGGGCCCGTTCACACTCAGACTCACTCACACGGGGTTTGTAGATGGTCGGGTTGAGGGTCCAAAGGTCCACAGCTCGTCCGGTCCCCGTCTCGTACCGTGCAGATGGTGGAAGACGGCCGGCAGTTCTCCGCGTGGCGTCGGCGCGAAGCGGACAATTATATATCGGGGAAAGGTAAGCTGGCGATTAGATTGCGTATGTAATACTTGTACCGGCGCATTTATATGCGCGCCCGGTATTGCTGGGTACAATACGCCGTTTCCCCGATGATGTTCCCAATGCGCCTTCAACCAACGTTCTTCTCACGCTGCAGTCCTCTGCAATGCGTGCCGCGCGCCAGCCCTTTGTAAAGCGCAATCAATCAATCAAGGCTCGTCACCGCACGTCTCTCCCTCTCGTAACTCTGCACACGAACCAAGCGCCTCTACTCAAACTGAGGTGGGGGCCTCGCGCGAAGGGTTATATTGCCACGCCCAGCGAACCCTCTGGAATGTCCAGCCACACCCTGTCAGGTGATGTCGCCTCAGCCCTGGTTGGCTGTTGAGGGCTTACCGGCTCCGCCTTTGACGGCTGCTTGACGTGGCCACACCTCCACCCTTGCGCTCCGCCCCCTTTTCGGGCCTTACCTCGTGGCCTTTGGGCTGGTTTGAGCGAGTAAGAACAGCAAACGCTGCAGGCAGCCAAAGTGTAACAAACTGGGAGGGGCGATGGAGTACAGACTGGAGAGCGCTTAATGGCGTCGATTGAAGGGAGGCTGCAAAATGGACGAACGGGGCCTACTCTTATTTGTTTTACACAACGCAGATGCAACTATTGGGAATGGCCTTATCCTAAACACATACTACGAAATAACTAACGTCCTAAGGTGACCTACGTGCTGCTTGTGGCCTATGGGGTGCAACCTTTAACCTTTAATGATGTTACCTGTGTGGGTTCTCAAAACCGCAACACTGCACCCCTCCTTTCGCCAGGCTCGTCCCGAGCCGAACCACATACCAGTGAGGACGGCCGGCTTCCGATACCTGGGTCAGGACTACTCTTTAACAATCAGTGTGGCACTTAGGTGTAGTTTCCCTCTACTTTTAACCTACTACCCTGAGTGCGACAGTTTTAAACATTAGATATGTCCCACCTGCTGCGTTGTGTACTACCTAACTGACTCATGCCCACAATTAACCGAATTACGGAATTATTCGCAAACTACACCGAAAGCCAGTTGGGAGCATGTTATTTACAAGACACTAACTAATTATTTACAACTACAACCCAGGACCTGTCTTTTGTGGGAAAAAGAAGGATGTTTGAGAAGAGGAAACACCAATTGCACTGCACTGCACCAATACACCATACACCCATATGCACCCAAATAATAATGATAATAAAATGCACAAAAAGCACCATCACCAAAAATGCACAAAAACATTTCAAAATCCTGGGTGACGCCTTGTGCTTGACTGCTGGGCCGTTGTATCTTCTTGCTTCCTGTTCTTCGGTGTGCCATCGTAAAACTTGATGTCTTCTTGTCCGGACACACCAAGGATTAATTAATAAAAAAGGACACAAACCGTGTCCGCTTTTTATTTGGCCAGCAAGGCCAGCGTAGGTGGTCCGACTGCATGGCATGTGCGCCACTTAAGAACAGTGGTCCGCAAGCAAGATGCTGCTGGCAGCAATGGTCTGCTCCAGCAAAGGTGCCAGGCCACAGAACGTCTGGTCCATATGGTGTACCGGTGCAGGCAGCAGGCAGCAGGGTGCAGCACAAGAGTGCAGCCACACGGCTCAGGGCACCTGCACACTCCCCTCAACAAAACACTATGGGTCCATGAGTGGGGAGGAAGACAAAGCAGAGGTTAGCGGGGGCAAAGGCGCAAGGGTACACGTCAAAACAAGGCAATGCGACATGAAGGGCGCGGGAGAGCGAGCTGAGAAAGCTCGTCCCTACTCGTACTTCACCCCCCATGTCACCGACTCGACCCTTGCCCTTCCCAGTATTTACACAATTTACAAATTTCGTCTCTACCCTCTCGTCTCCCTTATCTCCCCTTAAACCAAATTCGTCACCCAATCCCTCCCAAGAAGGAAGGGATGGAATCACTCACAATGTCAAACTCTGTCATGATGCGTCTTACATTCCAAATCATTTACAAAACCTGGTGTGGAGTCCTATCACCTTGGTGAGTGGATGTGGATGGTGTGAAGAGATTTCATAATTCCTAACTATCCTTCTAATTGACATTAACTCTTTAAACTACCCGGGTTCTTGCCCTGCCAATCCAATTGGCCATCTTTACTCTATGTGGTTCTAAAAACCAATTCCCATTGACCATACTGTGGTGCCTTACCAATTTTTGGGTCTCACTCCCCCAATCTTTCTCACTGTGCCCTCGCACAATTTCGGGGCTGGGTCGTGTGGCTCTAACAGCAGGTCGGTCTACCTACCTGCGCACCTCCGCCACTGACGTCGCCACCCGAGCTTGCCTAGCTCCTGCACACTACCCTAACCTGGGGAAGGCCCTCCTGGCTCTCTCACCCCACTAATGCCCCCTCTGGCATTGGGCTACCCGGGTCCTCTCGGCGGATCCTCGGGCCCCGCTGAACACTACACTGATCCTAACTGGCTCCCAGAGCCTACCTGCTGCCTCACCTGGCCGACAGATTACCAGTGGCGGAGTGCTCAATAACCATACTTTCCAACAGGCTCACAAGCCCAGCCATTCTACATACTTGTGCACCCCTCAAAGCAACAACTTGCTACTACTCGCACCACAGATGTCAATATCCAAACAATTTTACCTACTCCCTCTACCTAACTTTAAACTACCCTCCCGGGTATTCGTGAAGGGGTCCATCTTCCCCCATCCACTCCTTCGCACCATGCACCCCGCACCACTCATTCCACACTACTCACTCCACACCATTTATTCCACACCACCAAGCTCTCTTGCACACTCTTGTGCTCTCATTCCTCTGTCCTGCGCTTGCACCCCATGCAAACCCATTCACTCAACACCATTACACACGTACTCAATACTCCACTCATACACTTTCTCACACACACACACACTTTCACACACACACACACTTTCTCACACACACACACACACTTTCACACACACACACACACACACACACACTTTCACACACACACACACACACACACACACACACACACACACACACACACACACACACACACACACACACACACACACACACACCATTCTCGAGCATTGCCTCATTTGCTCACCATCACCACCAAGACTCTCATTCACAATTCCTCATTTGCACCTGAAGCGCATCCTCATACTCACACACACAGCATCATTTAATGTAACTATTTCCCTCTAAAACTCGTGCTCCCCGTCATCCCTTATACTAAGCACATCCCTCGTCATTATCATCCACCTAATCTGACTACGTCCCAACTACTTGTATAATGTCTCTACTTACATCTCAAGTCTCCTAAAGTCATCTCGAAGTCCCTAACAATTATCCTAGCCCGCCCTGGCTAGTTCACACTGCCAAACCCCATAATCTACTGCTCCTCTGCCCAAAGTGATGTGAGGGATGGTAGATCTACCATCCCTCTACATCAGACACTATTTCCCACTATCACCATTTGTCCACTGTACTTGAGCCTCTCGGTGCGAATACATTTCCACCGCTCGGTCTCGAAAAGCCGAGCAATGTATGCGGATGGTCAGTCTCCTGTAGGTTGGGTCTGTCCGGCATTTTCGATTCTGGGGAAGAGACATACTCGGGCCGAGGTTCCAGGTGCCATCCCGGCGCAGAGCCTTCCGGTCTCCGCCACGATGACCCAATCTCCCCCGGTCGGAGCACCGCGCCCACCAGGGGGCGAAGGTCCGACCTGGCCGACCTCCCCCGGAATCGTGCCGATCGCCTTGCCCGCGAAGGTGCGGCACTGACCATACAGGGCGGGACCCGACCCGAATCGTGCATGGCGCTCCCTGCAAGAGCGCCGTGGCAACGATCCCCGCCGGTTCCGCAGCACACAAAACGCACCACGCCCCGAGAGCTCGCGTCGGCTATCCGTCAGCCTAACCGCTGCCCCGGTCTGCGTCGATGCTCGAGTCGCATTCTCACATCCATACGCGACCCTTTTCTCACTCGCACATCCCATACACTCCGTTAACTCTGCCCCCGCACGCTCTCGTGCACACTCCTCCGTTCCACACTCAGGTGCACACCACTCAGGCGCCCTCATTCCTTCCACACACTCCATTACGCACTTCTCTCGCGCACATTCTTGCGCACTCATTCTACTCGCACACTCTGTTACACACCTTTCTTCCCCGCATTCCTCTCGTGCACTCTCCCCCGTTACGTACTCCGTAACCACCATGGGTGTGCACTCTTGCACATACCCAATCACCCGCTCCGGTGTGCATCCCCGCACACTCTCTCTATCCATCTCCGGTGTGCATCCTCGCACACTCTCCACAACAAACTCTGGTGTGCATTCTCACACACTCTCTCCATCCATCCCACACTCTGTGTCACGCTCTGCACACATACCCTCTGTTGTGCACTCACTCTCACACTCTATCACACTCGCACTCTGGCGCACACCTTTTCCTCACACTCGCGCCATTTCCTTTCACACAGCGCACCACGGACCTTCCACAAGCGCCCGGGTGACACCGGGATCCCAAGCGCACGAAAAATCCTTTCGCGCCAAACCTATTCGCGCCATATACAGCCCTGCTTACCTTTGGGATCCTTTTCTCCTCATGCAGCTGCAAACTTTCATTTTGGTTAGGAAATACGACATCATGATGCGAACACGGACTTTGTACATATTCCATCTTTTCCTCCCGCGATTGCTTTTCGAAGTCCGCCATCTCTTCAACCCCAATTTCCATTATAATTATTTCATTTTCTTTTTCCTCGACGACCGCTGGCGCTCATAAAATTTTCTCTTCTACTTCGGCGGTCGTCGGCTTTTCCATACCCCGTGTCGCGATCTCTACCCCGGTCCACCCGGCTGTGCTTTGCTCCCCCTCGCTTAACCCGTGCTTCTCACATCGAGGAGTTACCTCGTCGCGTACCAGTGTGCCTTTCCCGCTCGACCTGCGGTCTATGTCCTTCCCGAATTTTTTATGTGGCCACCAATTCTGTTTTCAAACCCTTTTAACCCATCCTTCATTCCTTTCATTTGATGCTCTCTGGTGGCCATCCTGTTTTCCAACCCCGTTAACCCCTCATTCATTTCTCCCATGTGGCCACCCACGTCCTTCACCTGGCCCCCCAATTTGCTTTCGAATCCCCCCAATCTGCTTTCTAATCCCCCCAATTTGCTGTCTAATCCCCCAATTTGGTTTCGCACATCATTTCTCAATCCCCCAATTTGCTCCTGCGTTCTGTCCATCCCCAATTGTATGGCTGCCTGTATCTGCGCCATGAAGGCTTGCATGTCGCCCACCCCCATTTGCGCAGCGGGCGCGGCCCTCGTCGCCATGTGCAAGGCGCCGCCATTTTGCTCGCCTGCAACCCCTACTGCTGCACCCTCATTAACTGCATCCTCCTCCATTGTCAATTGCTCCAATTCTTCCCTGGGGTCCTGGGTTGATTCTAACCCTTCCTCGACTCCCTCATTTTCCCCCTCCGGCATCTGATCGCCTTGGCTATTCATGGCACGATTCAAATTTAGGTGTTAACTGTTAATAAAATTTCGGCCGCTCGTAATTTGGAGTGCGTTAGGCGCACTTCGGGTCCAAATCCCAATCCCAGACACCAATTGTTGCGGATCTCAAACGTAGGCCTTCCCCTTATCAAGGGGGGATTAATCCCCTTGTCGATTTACTGGCCGACGCGATCCCGGGGCTATCACGTTCCTTCCGGTCGGTGTTAAATAGGGTTGTTGGTCGAATTTAGTGCTATTACCTAAGTACGAACACCGACCGTGAAGTAAGGAGATAACCCCACCCGAACCACGGCGTTAGTGGACACGCCGAGCGAAGCGAGCCGCGATCCGGGCCATTAGCAGGAACTAACCCGATTGGAGCGGTTATAATCGTGCCGCGCTTACCCAATGGAGGAAATGACAAACAATCGGATTAAGAGGAAACCAGGAAGAACAGGTAATTTATTCACACTTTGAACAATTAGAAGAGGAAAAGAAGAAGAGAATGTACAGGGAAGAGGAAGAAGCAGTTACACAGGGCAGCCTTAAACAGTCTTATACTTATCCCTGGACACGGGCCCGTTCACACTCAGACTCACTCACACGGGGTTTGTAGATGGTCGGGTTGAGGGTCCAAAGGTCCACAGCTAGTCCGGTCCCCGACCCGTACCGTGCAGATGGTGGAAGACGGCCGGCAGCTCTCCGCGTGGCGTAGGCGTGACGGACAATTATATATCGGGGAAAGGTAAGCTGGCGATTAGATTGCGTATGTAATACTTGTACCGGTGCCTTTATACGCGCGCCCGGTATCGCTGGGTACAATACGCCGTTTCCCCGATGATGTCCCCAAAGCGCCTTCCACCAACATCCTTCTCATGCTGCAGTCCTCTGCAATGCGTGCCGCGTGCCAGCCCTTTGTAAAGCGCAATCAATCAATCAAGGCTCGTCACCGCGCGTCTCTCCCTCTCGTAACTCTGCACACGAACCAAGCGCCTCTACTCAAACTGAGGTGGGGGCCTCGCGCGAAGGGTTATATTGCCACGCCCAGCGAACCC
Organism: Myxine glutinosa; assembly: GCF_964187855.1. Classification (NCBI taxonomy): domain Eukaryota; kingdom Metazoa; phylum Chordata; class Myxini; order Myxiniformes; family Myxinidae; genus Myxine; species Myxine glutinosa. The sequence goes on from NC_136261.1 coordinate 36,285,233, forward strand.
TCTGGAATGTCCAGCCACACCCTGGCAGGCGATGTCGCCTCAGCCCTGGTTGGCTGTTGAGGGCTTCCCGGCTCCGCCTTTGACGGCTGCTTGATGTGGCCACACCTCCACCCTTGCGCTCCGCCCCCTTTTCGGGCCTTACCTCGTGGCCTTTGGGCTGGTTTGAGCGAGCAAGAGCAGCAAACGCTGCTGTCAGCCAAAGTGTAACAAACTGGGAGGGGCGATGGAGTACAGACTGGATAGCACTTAATGGCATCGATTGAAGGGAGGCGGCAAAATGGACGAACGGGGCCGACTCTTATTTGATTTACACAACGCAGATGCAATTATTGGGAATGGCCTTATCCTAAACACATCCTACGAAATAACTAACGTCCTCAGGTGACCTACGTGTTGCTTGTGGCCTATCTATAGGGTGCACCCTTTAACGATGTTACCTGTGTGGGTTCTCAAAACCGCAACAATATATATATATATATTGTTGCGGATCTCAGCGCCGGCCTTTTCCCCTTACCAAGGGGGGATTAGTCCCCTTGTCTTTTACGAGCCGACGGGACCCGGGACCTACGACGTCACTCCTGGACAGCGCAAAGTAGGGTCGTAGGACTAATCACTAATACCTAAGTACTCGCGCCGCCCAGAAACGAGGAAATAAGCTCCGCCTGAATCATGGGTATGAGTGGAAACGCCGAGCGGTAGCGAACCCGTGACCCGAGCCATTATCAAGGACTAAACCCGATCCAAGCGGTTATTAATCGTGCCACGCTTACCCAATGGAGAAATCACGGAAACGGTCGAATTTGGGAAGAAAGGAATAAAAGAATTTATTTACACTTTGTACAATAAGAAGAAATAAGATAGCCGAAGATAACCCGATACGATAACATAAGATAGCCCGCTCTAGCGGGGAAAATGGCCATAAAACGATCATTCATTCATTCATTTTCACAATAAGAAGAAAAAGAATACACAGTGCAGCCTTAAACAGTCTTAACTTATCCCTGGACAAACGGGCCCGTCACACTCACACACTCACATGGGGTTGCAGACGAACAGGTCGATGGTCCAGGGATGGCGTCCAGGCAGCTCGCTCTCCGGTCCCCAACTCGCACCGCAAAGCAGATGAACACAGCGGCCAGGAACTCTCCACGTGTAGTTTGGCGCGCACGGGATTATTATAGGGCGGACGGTAGGCTGGCTTTGGCGGTTACACTTGCGGCTCAGCCGCGTACGTAATAAGCGATTAGTTCGTAATAGTTCAATAAACGCGAGCAATGCGCTTCTCAATCAAGGCTGGAAACTGTCGTGTGCACGCCAGTCCTCTTAATGCAGTTCCCACACGAGTGCTCCGGATCAGTTCTCTCAATGGTAGTCCTCTTCCAGCCAGTCCTCTCACAAAGCGCAATTCACCCAACGAGTCCTCCGAGTCCTTTGAAAGCGCCTCTCCCTTCTCATAGCTCAACTCCAGCCAGTCCTTTTACAACGAAGTTCTCCTGGCCAGTCCTGTTCAAGGGCTTTGTGTGAAGACTTGCCCAGCGAACTCTCTGGAACTCACCAGACGTTTCTTGCCATGCCCTATCAACCCATGCCCACCGAGCTCTGGTTGGCTGTTGCCCTTACCGTCACCGCCTTCTGACGCGCTGCTTGACGCGGCCACACCTCGACCCTCGTGCTCCTCCCCCTTTTCAAGCCTACCTCGTGGTTACCCGACTAGTTTGAGCGAGCAAAAGGCAGCTAATGCTGCTGGCAGCCAAAGCACCACACACAGGGGATCAGCCAAAATGGGGCGTGGGATCAAGTTTTCCCATGATGGAAATTGGAGGGTGGCGCAAAATGAAAAGGACCTAAGCTTAATTCTTTACACAACGCAGATGTCACTAGGGAAATGGCCTACTCTTACACATACTATGACATAACTAATTCTAATGGGCCTACGTGTTGCTTGTGGACTAACTATGGGGGCAACCCTTTAACTTTTAATGATGTCATATATGCACAATCTCAAAACCTCAACAATATATATATATATAGACTTGGCATTTAATATGGAATATATATTTTTTCTTGACTTGGGTTTACTTTCTGAACTCAGTATATCAATCTGATGAGTTTCTTTTACCCTTCGGTGATGTCTTTGTTGAAAGAACCATGTCACTGATTGTCTTTCGCAGCAAGAAGTCAATAACAGGATTATATCACAGGTGGCGTGACAAAATGAAAGGACAGGTACATTTTACGATTGGCTTCACAATCGGGTATATAAGGGTTGTTGTGTTCTGTATTAGTGGAAAACAACTGCTGCACGTCTACAAAAGTTATTGCCGCTTCCTCTGGAGATGGTCCGTCAACTTGACAATGCTGTTTGTCATGGAGTGGTGGCTTTACGAAATTCTGACATGAAACAGCGTGCTATTGCTCGGCAGTATGGCATCACTCAAGATCAGGTGTCAAAGATCCTGAAACGAAATGCTCAGAGGGGTGTCCCTACTCCAATACCGAGGCCAGGACGTGCACGCAGAACCACAAGGAGAGATGATCGCCAGCTGCACCGGTTAGAGTCTGCAATGGCCGTACCAATTCAGCTAATTGGCTTAGGGCTGAGTGGCAGCAACTGACAAATGTGCCTGTATCCAACGACTGGTTCAAGCAGGCTATCGTGCCAGGCGTCCCCTGAGAAAGCCATGCCTGACCAGACAACACAGCCAGCGCCGATTGCAGTGGGCCAGAGAGCACCGTCAATTGCAGCCAGGACACTGGAATCACGTGACCTTCAGTGACGAGTCTAGATTTCTGGTCTATCGTCAAGATGGCCGCGTCCGAGTGCGCAGACAAGTGCATGAAGCCCACAATGAAGATTGTATAGTGCCAAGAGTCCAAGCTGGAGGTGGTGGGGTGACCGTTTGGGCTGCTTTTCATGCAGGGAGCAAAACTGACCTGGTTGTTCCGAATGGAAACCTGAACCAGTTCAAGTACAGGGTAATTCTGGAAGAAACATTGCTTCCATTTGCTCGTGCAGCCTTTCGAGGAAACTTTGTCTTCCAAGATGACAATGCACGGCCTCATCGTGCTCGCATGATCCAACACTTTCTTGCTGACCATGGTGAGTGGCCTGCCATGTCCCCGGATATGAATCCGATAGAGAACTTGTGGGCAGAATTAACGTGTCAAATCGACAACTTGGACCAACAGCCTACCTCTGTGCGTGAATTGCAGCAGACTATTGTCACTGCATGGCAAGCGATTCCTGTCCAAACCTTGGCAAATCTCGTGAACAGCATGCCTCAACGTGAACGTGCTCTCCTGAATGCTCGTGGGGGTTACACGAAGTACTGAACTGTAATTTTACTGTCCGTAATCCCAGTCATAATTTAGCTTTTGTTGAAAAAAAAATTGGGTAATGTGCAAAATAAAGAGATACTTCTGGAAAACGTACAGAAGTTTAACACAGGACTGTCTGTGAATTGAGTTCGATATCAGTTTACATCACTTTCAAGGATCAATTTATTTGCTTTGAAATGTCAAATGTGGTTTTTGTTTCTTTTAAAGGTCACATTAACAAAATTCCAATGAACTTTTGGTTCTAAGCCATCTTGAAAAGTAAGTTCACCCCCACAAAAAAAAATTCCATATTAAATGCCAAGTCTGTATATGCATGTATGCATGTATGTATGTATGTATGTATGTATGTATGTATGTATGTATGTATATATATTGTTGCGAATATGGAATTTGGCCTCCATATCCGCTTGTAAATATTCCCCTATTTTCTCCAATACTCCCCAACTTTCCCCAATCCCCCATTCCCTAGTCCCATTGCATGTAAATAACAATCAGTAGAGCCGACCTTCCCCTTATTCCCCCATTAAATGTCGTGCCCAGGTCCACCGCACCACACGTAGACAACTTTCGGACATCTTCCTAGTTATTCTTAATCTATGTCAGTTAAGGCCTCGTTTCCATTAATTATGACTCTTCGTTGCACCAGAATGTGATTATATGGCATCAGTAGTGAGTTTAGGACCTTTCCCATACCTCCTCCCATCTTCTTCCCCAAACAACAACTACAACAACAATTACAACTACAACTACGACTACAACAACAGAGGGGTGGGGAGTGTGCGTCCTCACACCGGCTCGGTTACCCGCCATGACCATGCGCTCCACGGCGTTACCCCGAAGGGGCTGGCTGTCAGCTCCTCGTCAGGGGCGGAGCCAGTAACCCCCCCACGCACCCAATGAGAAGCAACGTGCCGATTCCATCTGGGGCGGAGCTAACGAGCCGAGGGCGTGTCACTCCCCGCCGGATATACGCGGCCCCGCGCCGGACGTGACAGGAGATGCGCCTCAGCTTGGAGAGAGAAGCCACCGCCACCCCCAGCGCGACGATACCTCCCCGCATCTTTGGACCGGACCGGACCGTACTGTACCCTGCCCCGAGCCCAGGAGGACCTGGAGCCATCGATACCCGCTTTCCTGCCATCAACCCCCGTGTGAGTCAGCCGTTGTCCCGTTTGTCTGTCGTCTGTCCGGGGTTAATATAAGAGTGTGTCTAAGTGCCTGTCTTTCTGTGATTATACCTCTAGCCCCTGTAATCTGACCTTTCCGTACGAATATAATCTCCTCCGGAGGTCTTGAGAATTGAAACATTGGTGTCGTATTGTGTTATTGTAATCCAGCCGGGTGTCTTCTTTTTCTTATTGAGCCAGCATCGCGCGACTAGTCAACGTTCGGGCACAATCGGGTAACTTGTGCAGACGTGGTCATACCATAAAACCGCTCGGTAAATAACATCCAAGCCACGTCTGTAACAATATATATATATATTTTTTTTAATGCGATTTTTCACGATTCAGACATGGGGCCAAAAAACTATATATAGCATGATGTTTCAAAGAGTAGAGGATGGGTTATGGCAAAATTTGGTGGATGAGTTGGGTAGATGATAAGAACAAGTGGATTCGGTTTTGGCTAAGCTCCGGATGCAGATCCGGCGCCCGTGCGTCGCGTCTCGTCTCGTCCTGGCGTGTCACACACTGTACGTCCATGGAAGAGTAAACCACACCAGCTGCGATCAAGAACAGATCTCCAAGGATTATGGCATGCCTTTATCCCAACACAACTAGTAATTATGGCGTTTAGGACATGGCCGGAAAACACTTGACATTTGGATATGAAATGGCCACCTTATGCATGCACCAGCATCGGATCGAGGAAGTTTTTGTTCAAGGCAAGAAACAAGGTATGAGGCAAATTCTGCTCCGATATAAAATATTTGGTTGCGTCGTGCTTAATTCGACTCGTTGGCTATCCGTGCCCTTTTTCAAATGGATAATCACAACAGCCTTAACCTCATGCTAAAACGAGCACAAAGAGTCTCACCAGCATTTTATTGGAATCGGAGAGGCGCATTCGCAGGGCAGGCTGCAGCTCGCCAATCGCTGGCGTGATGAACTTTGCCTCATTCAGAATCACCAACACCTCATCCAGACCCTCCTTACGGATCTTCCAGTTTTTGTCTGATAGCTTGGTCACCAGCTCACTTGTTATCTTTGAACTGTTATGGATGGGGGTAGGTGGAGGAGAAACAGGGTGTGAGATATTAAAAAAGAAATCGTTACAGGGTTTGTTCCAAATGGAGTATGTAGAAAAGGTTCATGGAGGTGTAATGCCAGCGTTGACACAAGTCTGATTGGACGAAGTAAAATACAGCGTCTGATTCTGGTCGAGATTTAAAGACAAATCAGATGAATTTTGCGATTGATGGATAGAAAAGTTCAAGGGCTGCCAGGGTTCAGTAAAATAAAACTTTTTTACATTAATGAGAACATAATAAGTGGAGCAATTTAAGTGAAGTTGTTTTCGAAAAACAACGGTTTTCGGTTTCCGAAAAACAACAGCGTAAACTGAGATTTATTTTTTAAACGACAGTGAAAAATGGAGGGTATGGGTAAAAATGCAAACACCAATAAAATAAGACAGATAGAGAATCAAGAGTGATTTGATTTATATGGCAGGCAGGTTGGATGTACACAGGTAGTTTCTTTTTTTTTCAACTCTGGCTGGACTTGGTGTGAGCAAAGGCTTTAGGGGGTAAAAAAAAATTGTAATAATAGCCCTTTCGAGGCTTTGAGCCTTTCAAAGAGTGATTTTCGAAAATAATAGCCCTAAAAAATAAAAGGCCAAAGTCGAGACGAATTTGACCCAAAATAATAGCCCCCATAAAAAAATAAAAATTGGAGAATTCTATGAAAATTTGTATCGCATTGGGTGGGGTCAGGAAGGCAGGGGGTGTAGTCCGGAGGGCAGAGGGTGCAACCCGATGGAAGTGAGTATTAAAAGTCAACCATAGAAAACATTAAATGTGGGGAAATTAGCATTTTTTTCGTTTGACTTCTATGCACGAATAAAACCAGTGGACAGAACGAGTTGAAATCTGGTGGTTGTACTTGGGGTGTGTGCAAGGCAGTTAAAAAAACAACAAAACAAACAACCTATATTATATATAAATATTCATACTGCCAGTAGTGGTGGCCAGAATTGCAAGTCATAACTAGAACAGCACTGGGTACCTGCGGCAGGCTGAACAGTTTATGTTTTGTATCCCACTGGTAGGCCAGATCTGAAACAAAAAAATCTTGTCATCTAACCAACTCACCCATTAGTTTTGTCATAATCAGGCCACAACTTTTTTGAAATATCATGCTTCTTATAGTTTTTGGCCCCACATCTCAATTTTAGAAATCAGGCCTATGTTGACCTTTTAACCTCAAAAATAATTGATGGTTGAATTCAGTGACCTGATATGCAAACACTCTTCAAATTCCAAGTCAATCAGATGAAAATTTTAGAATTTTGGCCTATGTTGACCCAATTTGATGTCAAAATAATTGGTCATTGAATTCAATGACTAAATCCTCTTCAAATTTCAAGTCTGTCAGATGAAAATTGACAATTTTAGAAATTTCGTAAAAATTGTTGACCCTTCGCCAATGTTGACCTTTTGACCTCAAAAATAAATATGCTTCTTTTGGGCCACCATTCGGTGAAGTTTCGTAAAGATCGGTTTAAAATTGTGACGTGTAGGCGATTGCTTCGCTAGGTGAGCAGACAGACAAGAACAAACTAGAAAGCATCTGAAAATAGAAAGCCCGTCCGCATCAGTTTGTATTCGAACATTGTCTTCTTCCGTATGCTCAACACGATGAAAACAGTTAAAAAGAAATGCAAAATTAAAATTGACAATTTTTTTTAATGCAGTCTTGCCCTTTGAGCTTTAGATTAAAAAAATTAGCTTGTAGCTTTTGATTGGTGGACCAATTTTGTGACCCAATATGCAAATTTTTAAAAATTCAGATCAATCGGCCGAAAATTGGTGATTTTATGTGATGCTGGCTGACCTTTCACATTTTGACGAAATTATTAATTTGCCTGCTCCATATTCTCATATAAAGCTTCGCTGAAAATTTGATGACAAAACTCAAATGGTGAAAAAGTTATGGCTCTGACAGACAAAGCAAAGTGATTGCAAAACCCCGTCTCCCGTGCTAATAAAAAACAAACTGGAATGATCAACACACTTGTCAAAAATTGTTTTTTTTTTGCCAAATGACAAACAGACAAACTGACAGGGGTGAAAACATAACCTCCACCCACTTTCGGTGGCATAGTTAATGCAATACACATTAGACATCCAGAAGTGGGGGAACTGACCCATCCGCAAGGATGGAAACTTTGCTAGTTTTTAGAATACTCTTCACCCCCTACAATAAAATAAAATGCCAATATTCAAGTCATTCTCCCCATCTGCGAAGCAAGTGAAAGAATAAAAGACATTCGATTTGCCTAATGTCTGTCCTGGGCAGGAGATCCTCAACATCAACACCGCCATCCTCTTCGTCATCCTCATCCGCTTTCTCACCACCACTGCCACCACCACCACCACCACCACCACCACCGTCGTCGACCACGTTGTGCGCTCTCTCATGCGTGCTCCGCAAAGCGACACCACGGGTTGGCGCAGGGGGTGCGTTCCCCTTCACCTGTGCGGGAAGCTCAATCAGACTTGGACCAAACGAGAGGGTAAAGTGGAGCAGGTTGGTTGAACTCGATAATCATCGCCTCGGCAGGGCTAGCCACAAAAACCAAACAATTTAAACAACAAACAAACAAATTACCTTCTCAATCTCAGCATCAATCTGCGTCAGGAGAGCTTGCTTCTCATCCTCAAAGAAAGTGCGCAAACGGGGTCCCATGTACATGTAAATTACACCAACCAGGGACACTGCAGACGTTCGCACAACCTGGAATAGAGGGGAGGGGAGAGAGGATGGATAAAAAGGTCAAATACACAACCTGCTCCATCTGCACTTAAAAAAACAAAAAACGATAAGAGCACGGTATACAAAATGGAATTTATTACTTGCAAAATCGAAGATTTTTCAAGTATATTGGTCGGTTCCGTTTGTGGTTATGTCTGTTTGTCACCGGCCTACAGGTCACAATTCTAAACCGGTCGTCACGAAACTTCACGAAGTTGTACAAGTCGTCCCAATTGAGAAGCCTATTGATTTTGAGGTCAAAGGTCATCTGGAGGTCAAATTTCTAAAATCGCCATTTTAAATCCGATTGACTTGAAAATTGAATAACATTTGTATATCAAGTCACTAAATTGGGAAATGAACTATTTTTGAGGTCAAAAGGTCAAAGGTCAAATTTTAGAAATAATCATCTAAAAAGCCGTCAATTCTCAACCGATTGACTTGAAAATTGAACAGCATTTGCATATCGAGTCACTAAATTGGGAAGGAGACTATGTTTGAGGTCAAAAGGTTAAAGGTCAACTCGAGGTCAAACTTCCAAAATCACTTTTTATCTGAAAAAAAAAAACACGTCAATTTTCATCCGATCGACTTGAAAATTGAACAACATTTGTACATTGTCACTAAATAGGGAACCCAACTATTTGAGGTCAAAAGGTCAAAGGTCAACCTTCCAAAATCATCGTTTTCAAATGAAAAATCGTCAATTTTAATCTTGATGAAATGGACAAGTTGCTGAATCAATGGAATTTTTTTCCTTGTGGGGGGGGGGGGGGGGGGGGGGTATTTTGCAAGTATCGTGCTCCGCATGACGTCTTCTTGTTTTGTTTGTTTGTTTACGCAATTGAGCTTAATGGAAGACCTAGCATACTGAACAGATCATGACATAATAGGACAATTCCTAATTCCTAGAATGTTCCTAAAGGTCGCACAAGATCTACCTGCAACCCTCTTATGGTTAAGCTGCCAAAATCAAGACTCTCTGCTCACCTTCACTCCTCTTTTCTCCCACCTCTGGAACAAACTCCCCCACTCCCTTCAATCCCACTCCTCCCTCCAGGTCTTTAAAACAGCTGTTCACCACCATCTCTTATCTTCCCCCATCCAAAAGCTTGATCTTTTCTACCCCCGCTAATTTCACCCCAAATCCTCTTTTTTGAAATACCAACTTCTTTCCTGGAAGTCCTTGGTGTCCTTGTGTTTATACTTCTCCCACCCCCCCCCCCTCCCACGCCGCTACCCCCCAAGCCCTCTCCCTCCCACACATTCCGGATGTCCCTCACAAATGTTGTGTTTATGTGCTCCCCCTTCTCTCCCCATCTTGTCTACCGCTCCCCATTTTATATACTTGGTTTGTTTGTCTGTTTGATTTGTTTGTGTGATAAATGTTAGCTCTTTCATGAGCCTTGATTATGTATACAAAACAAAAAAAAAAACATGACAGAGGTTTAGGGGGAGGAGGGTTGTTTCCAGTACTATCAACCAATGACATTGTTTCATGCACCCTTTATTATATTTGAAAATGCAAGTTTTTTTTGTAGACATAATCAAGGCTCGTGGAAGAGCTATAATTAGCACACAGAACGGATCAGGATGCAACAGGACCAAGGGGGGGGGGGGGGGGGGGTTGGGGGGGGGGTGCCTTCCAAAATTGGTATTTGCTATTTACTCAGAACCTACACACAATTTTGATGAAACCTCACCACAACCTTCATCATCTGTGATGTGTACCAATGTTTGTTCAAGGATTTGGAAAAATTGGGATCGGAGGAGGTACACGGGGTGGGATTTGGAGGGGGGGCTGTCCCCCAAAATAGGTATTTTTTTGTTTGTTTGTCTGTTTAAAGTCTTATGATTATGTTAGTGTGATTCTACATGCTGCCCTGTCTTCTAGCAACCATGGAAATTAGTTTTAAATACCTTCAGTCAGTGCAGTATACTGTTTATTCTACCAGGTGAGCACCAGGGGGTATTGCCCCTATGTTTAGGACACGTGAGCTGAAGCCATCCGGTCCAGTCGGAGAGTCAGAGTTCAAAGTTGCCAGAAACGTCACCTTCTCACGTGCAAAAGACCCAGAGTCCAGGAGCAGATGGGCCTGGCTGGGTGGTGTGGGCAGCCACAGTTTGGGACTTTTGGGACTCGTCAGAGTTTGAGACTCAGGATCTGGAAGCAAACAGAATTAAGGCATTCGTCCTTCTCACGAACGGAGTCGGCTATGGTGAAACTGGGTGAAAAGTGGGAATAGTGTGTCAGCAGGTGTAATAAAGCTCAGAGCTAGAAATGGGAGAGACATGGAGATGGCAGTGGGCTGGCAGTGGCGAAGCAGATCTGAAACCGTGGAAGAGAAGGGTAAGAGACACCCAGGAAGACAGTCCAAGCAAGAACAAATGGGGATGGTGGTGAACAGGATCAATGCGATCAGGATTATGCTTGGAGAAGGTAAGGCGGGGGATTATTGTGAACTGGAGGGGCAGGTGATGCACAGGAAGCCCAATTCCTTATACGAGATAACAAGAGCAGCAAGATGAGGAAGAGCTCGCCAGTACAAATTTAAGGCCATCAGCCTGCGGTTATAGCAAGTAGCAGATACTGTGACAATACCCTGTCATAAGATACCAAGAACCCAGGGTCCGATAGTCCATGGTATCAAGAGGAAAGATGGGGAAAAAGCATTATAGATATCATGAAAAACTTAAAGCCCAATCAGCAACCACAAGACAGACCAGACCTGGTAGCTGAAGGGTTTTTTTTTTTTTTTGTATACAAGATCGAGGCTCGTGAAAGAGCTAACATTAATCACACAAAAAGACAAACCGACACACAAAACACAAAAAACAAGGGGAGCGGCAGACAAGATGGGGAGAGAGGGGGAAGGACACAAAAGAGAGGGGGAAGAGGAGGAAGGACACAAACACAACATTTGAGAGCAGGGACATCGGGAGGACTTGGGGGGAGGTGGGAGAGGATTAAAACATATGAACACTGCAAGGACTCTGGGGTGAATTACCGGGGGTAGAAAAGATCAAGGTTTTCGATGGGGGAAGATAAGAGATGGTGGTGAACAGCTGTTTTAAAGACCTGGAGGGAGGAGTGGGATTGAAGGGAGTGGGGGAGTTTGTTCCAGAGGCGGGAGAAAAGGGGAATGAAAGAGTGAAGGTGAGCAGAGAGCCTAGACTTTGGCAGTTTAACCATAAGAGGGTTGCAGGCAGATCTTGTGCGACCTGAAGGAATATTGGGGGGACAGGGCACAGAGAGAGCTGGGGGAGCAAGGCCGGAGAGGAGTCGGTAGAAGACAGAAAGACCACCAACCTGCCTGCGGTGAGTGAGTGAAAGGCCCTCGGCATTGACTACATCGCAGGAGATTCCAATGATTCTGAAAGCTTTGGCCTCAACAGCGTGAAGCCGAGCAAGGTGTGAGGCAGGAGAACCAGCCCAGAGGGGGGAACAGTATTCCATTGAGCTGCGGATGAAAGCCTTGTATGTGGTGAGGAGCTCAGGTGTGCCAAGGAAGGACTTCACACGACGGAGGATGCCCAGTCGGCGACTGGCTTTGGAGGCCAGCTTGGAAATGTGGTTTTCCCAAGAAAGATCATGGCAGATAGTGAGACCCAAAAGCTTGAGCGACAGAACTTCTTGGAGAGGATTGTTGAGAAAGTAGATGGGAGGGTTGTCCAGTCGGTCCTTTCGGAGAGACATTGTAAGAGTGTGAGATTTGTCAGGATTGAAAGACATGTTCCACTTGTTTGACCAGTCTGTGATTTTGTCCAGGTCTGCAGAGAGTGAGGAGGCTGCAGACTGCCGATCTGAGGGATGAGGAATGGAGCGACAGAGAGTAGAGTCGTCAGCAAAGAGATAGAGAGGATTTTCAAGAGAGTCAGAGAGATCATTGATGAAGACCAGAAAAAGCACAGGGCCCAGAACACTACCTTGGGGAACTCCAGCCTGAACAGGAAGAGGAGATGAGAGAAACCCATTCAGGGCCACACGTTGACTACGACCAGAGAGGAAGTCCGCCAGCCATGCGTGGAGATTTCCATGGACACCAAAGGAGGAGAGTTTGGAGAGCAGAGCAGGGTGCCAGACCGTATCGAAGGCACGTGAAATGTCAAGGGAGACAGCTCTAATTTCCTGTTTGGTGTTGAGGACCTCCATCCATTGTTGAGAAAGCAGAAGCAGCATGTCCAGAGTAGAGTGACCAGGTCTGAAACCAAATTGATGATCAGAGATCAAGCCATTGGAGAAGAGGAAAGATTTAATATCTGAAGCAATGATGGATTCCATGACTTTGCTGATAATTGGGAGAAGGCTGATTGGTCTGTAGTTACTGGGATCTGTTTTTGCACCATTTTTGTGCAAAGCGGTGATGTTGGCTGATTTCCAAGCAGATGGCAGATGACCTTGAGCAAATGAGAGGGTGAAGAGAACAGAAAGAGGGAGTGAAAGAGCAGAAGAACATGATTTTAGGACCCGTGGGCTGATGCCGTCAGGACCAGTTGCAGAATCAGAGTCGAGGGTTGACAAACTTTTCCACCTTGTCAGGAGGAAAGGACACAGAGTCCAGGAGCAGCTGTGTACGACTGGGTACGGTGGGTACAGAGAGGGATGGGTTTGGGACACAAGATTTAGAGGCAAACACAGAGTTGAGGCATTCAGCTTTTTCACGTGCGGAGTCAGCCGTTAAGCCGTTTGAGGTGAGGGAGGGGATGGAGGGGGTACAAACGGGAACAAACACCAGAAACAGATTTGACCAGACGCCACCAGGATTTGGAAGAGGGAGACAGATAAGAGAGTTCGGTCTTGAGAATGGTGAGATATTGTTTCCTGGCTCTCCTGAGGGTGGACACACACTTGTTTCGGGCTTTGTGAAAGGAAATGAGATTTCCTTCCGTTGGATTTGCTTTCCAGGAGACGAAAGCAATTTGTTTCAGGGCAACAGCCTCACCACAAGATTCCGTGTACCATGGACGGGAGGAAGGGTATGACAACTGAAGACGAGATGGTATAAATCTGTGCATGAGAGAGAGCAATTTACTTTGAAAGAATTCCCAGGATGAGTTGATGTCAGAGGCGGTAGAGATGGGAGACCAGTCCAGATGATTGATGGCTGCTTGAAGACCGTGCCAGTTGGCCTGAGTGAAATGCCAGACTCGTCGACGCTGAGGAGGCTCTCTGAGAATGGTCAGAGAGATGTCCACTTTGACAAGCACATGATCAGATGAGCCGATTGGAGCAGAAGAAGAGCAGCAGACATTTTCAGGGAAGTTTGTCATAACCAAATCCAGACGAGAAGATGCTCCGTTGACTCCGGGTTCAAGCAGCTCTTGCAAGAACTTCACAAGGATGCCACAGAAAGGCATGTTCTCGGCCTTCCTGTAGCCTATATGCATGTTATTGAATTTCAAATGCGAGTCCTCCCACATGCTCACGTGTTGATTGTCCTTGGCCATCAAGCATAATTAATGATGCATCCGATATAGATTCCTTACATGCTGAGATCCCAGACCCTGCTTTGTTTGATGGTGTTCAATCATGCATCGTTTGTGGACCATGTGGTGCTTTCAAGCCTGGGGCAGTTTGGATGCAACATGGACAATGTTTGGAACGTTACACAAAAATGTTTTGTGAACAGATTTGCAACACAAAGTTGCAGATCACCAGCTGGACAACAGGTGGATAGTGCCTTGCAATCCTTGGCTGTCTTGGACATTTCGTACACACATCAACTTGGAAGCTTGCAGGTCTGTGAAGAGTGTCAAATAGTTATTCAAGTCGGCTATTATAAAAAGGCCACAATTGTGCCAATGGTGAAGTTGTTCAACGTGATGATATAACATGACGAAATGTCCCAGCTTCTCGAAGCAAGACATGCCAGTCATCCTGAAGCATTTTGGTGCCTTTCAGAATACTCTCATGGTCACACATAGTGATGGTCCAAAATGTGGATGATGCAATGTGGGTGAAGGTCCATATTGTCCAGACTTTGGCAGGCATAAAGTCAATTGGCATTATGTAAGGGATTTGCTCAAACAAAACCGGACTCAGTATTATATTATACGAGCACAATTACCCTGCGTTGCCCGGTGATGTTCTAATCCTGTTGGAATTTTGAAGAAATCAATTTGTTTATTTTTATATTTTTTTGAAGGTACCCAAAACACTCCCCTACCTTCACCCAAAAAGGAAAATTTACTTTCAAAAGGACAACATAACATTACGCGCGCGCGCGCACGCACGCACGCACGCACGCACACACACACACACACACACACACACACACACACACACACACACACACACACACACACACACACACACACGTGAAAAAGTAAGTACACCCCATGTAAAGTTTTGACTTTTTCAACATATTTCAACATACAGCTATTTGATCTTCATTTCAACAATATTGATAGATAAAGGTGATATAATACAACAAATATCATGAAACATTTACATTTTGTAGTCCATTGTATAATTTAAATAAACATAAATGCAAATTTCGCATGTGGAAAAAGTAAGTACACCCCTACATTTATCACTACTTCAAATACTTAAAATTAGAATCAGGTGCACCAGCCCAGGTGCAAGTGATTCGAACATCGTTAGAGAGGATCTTGGAGGAACCTGTCTAATTTAAACCTCAGACATTTAATTTGGTTTGCTCTTTGTTGTTGAAGTGTGCAGCGTCACCATGCCTAGATCAAAAGAGCTCTCTGAGGCCTTCAGAAAGAAGGTTATAGATGCCTACGAATCTGGGAGCGGATTTAAAAAGATATCCAAACAATTTGAAATCAATCATTCGACTGTCCGGAAGATCATCTACAAGTGGAGAAGATTCCAAACAACTGCCAACTTGTTCAGGCCAGGCCGGCCCAGCAAGTTCAGGCCAGGCCGGCCCGGCAAGTTCAGCCCGAGAGCAGACCGCAAGATGCTGAAAGAAGTCTCTAAGAACCCCAGAATGTCATCACGGGACCTACAGGTAGCTCTTGCACTGTTGATGACAAAGTGCACGAGTCTACCATTAGAAAGAGACTGCACAAATTTGATCTACATGGGAGGTGTGCCAGGAGGAAACCTTTGCTGTCCAGAAAGAACATCAGGGCAAGACTAAAGTTTGCCAATGGACACCTAGGCAAAGACCAGCACTTCTGGAACAATGTGCTCTGGACAGATGAGTAAGGTAGAGCTATTTGACCACAGTACCAGAAGACATGTTTGGCGAAAACCAAAGACAGCATTTCACCACAAGAAGCTGATACCAACTGTAAAGCATGGTGGTGGAAATATTATGGTTTGGGCAGCTTTGCTGCATCAGGGCCTGAGCAGCTCACCATTATATAATCCACTATGAATTCTTCATTGTACCAGAGGGTGCTTGAGGATAATGTGAGGCCATCTGTCGGAGAGTTGAAGCTAAACCGAAGGTGGACCTTGCAACATGACAATGACCCTAAACATACCAGTAAAACCACCAAGGAATGGCTGAAAAGAAACAAATGGAGGGTTCTGGAATGGCCAAGTCAAAGCCTGGATCTAAATCCCATCGAGATGTTGTGGGGGGATTTGAAACGAGCTGTGCATGCAAGAAACCCCTCAAACATCGCACAGCTGAAAGAATTCTGCATGGAGGAGTGGGCAAAAATTTCTCCCAGTCGATGTCAGAGACGGGTAGACTGTTATAAGAAACGCCTACTTGAGGTTGTTTCTGCCAAAGGGGGCAATACCACCTATTAGAGCCAAGGGTGTACTTACTTTTTCCACATGCGAAATTTGCATTTATGTTTATTTAAATTATACAATGGACTACAAAATGTAAATGTTTCATGATATTTGTTATATTATATCACCTTTATCTATCAATATTGTTGAAATGAACATCAAATAGCTGTATGTTGAAAAAGTCAAAACTTTACATGGGGTGTACTTACTTTTTCATGTGACTGTATACTTGAACCAAGTTTGGTCAAACTCCCATCACCAATTCACAAAATTAGCTCAGTAACAGAAATTTTTCCGAAAGGCCCTCTGTCCTTTGACCTCTTGACCGCAAAATATCAGTCTGCCTTTGCATCATTATACATACTTGTCCCAAGTTTGGCTTAGATCCCTTCAGCCATTCTTAAGTTGTCATGCTAACGACAAGCTATCACGGACGACCGCACGGAAGGACTGACAACCCAAAAACATAATGCCTCTGGCAACTTCATCGGAGGCACACTAAAGGGGAGCATCAACAAATAGATACAAAATTTGTCTAGGTCCATAACGTGGGTGATGTATTGTCCAAACTTTTGACATGACAATTGGCAAGCATGTAAACGATTTCCTCCAAAAAAAAACAACCCGACATGGTACTATATTGTTGCGGTTTTGGTAATGTACCCCGGAAGAGCACATTCATGTACATAATAGGAATCTCCAGCTATTACCACAGCCACCAAAGGTGGATGGAGGTTATGATTTCACCCCTGTCCATTTGTTTGTGAACAGGATATCTCAAAAAGTTGTGGACAGATTTGGACAAAACTTGATGGACCAGCTGGGTGTGTGACAAGGAAGAATCGATTCAATTTTGAATTGAAAATCCGGATTCGGCTAGTAGAATGTAAAGTGATTCTTCACCATTGGAAGATAGGGCCAAAAACGATATATAGCAGGATATCTCAAAAAACTTGTGGACGGATGATTTCGATTATTGTGATCCTCTATTGTGATTTTCTGGTCTACTCTGGGATACAAAACGTAAACTGTTCACCTGGCGGAGGTATTCTCTCTACTGAGTGTTGTTCTAGTTTGTATAGTCTGTGTAAAGGCAGACCTTTGCCCATTGTCTTGGGGATCGGGTATGGGAAATGCATCGTTAGAATAGTCTATGTATTCCCGGTGTGATATCTCCCCAGTTCCAGCAATCCCTTTCTCTCACCATCGGTTCGTTCCAACAATCTCTCTCTCAATTCACCATCGGTCCCGTTCACCAAACCTCAATTCACCCAACCTAAATTCATCAACCCCAACTTTACCCCATCTGCCCTTCCTTCAATCCAGTGATCGGTTTATTATCTGCCGTCTGTATATTCATGCCTCATTCTTATATTCACTCACAATCAATCCTCCGGGCCAATCAAACTACCTTCCCACATTCTTCTTTCCCTGTCCTTCGGCATTTGTCACACGGGGCAACGCTTGTCAAAAACATACTGTACAGTGGAGCATTTGGGCGTGCAAAAAGGCGGGTTGAGGGCTCTGTCGAAAGTCTCCACAGAGTGGCACGGGGATTTTCCACAGCTGCATCGTGGGACCCGCCCCACTGGACGCACACAAATGGGAAAAGGCTGCACAGGGCTGAAAGACACTCGCATGCAGTGTGCTCGCCGAGAAGCCACACCCGCGAAGCAAGAATAAAGCCCAGAACACAGCACGGTTCACACCTGTGTGCGCGTGATGGGGATGCATCATGACAGGCACTGCCTGAACAAGCTGTGCTGGTTCAAGGACGAAGTGATGTGAATGCAAGGCAAGGGCGCAGTGACGTCACGGAGCACACTTACACCACTGACAAGGCCAGCACTCATCCTCCACCGTGAATGTCGGGGCATTGCTAACCTCGCCAGAGGAGAGGGTATTGCATTTGAGTCCGTTTGTTTTTGTTTGTTTGTTTGTCCGCACAGAATAAATATGATTTTCTCTGCAACCGTTGGTCCGATTGACAGGAAATTTTCACCAAAGGTGCAACTCCACCTGTAGAATTTTAAAAATGACAATTATGACATCATAGATCAGGCGCCATCTTGGTAAAAAAACGAAAAACTTTGCACCTCTATATCTCCGAAAGTGCTGAATAGAAAAAATTGAGACATGGCTCATTGTAAAGAACTCCCCATGTGGAATAACATGTTAATGATGGTCATAGGTGCCTCCATTACGACGTCATAATTCGACAAGTACAAAACTTCATCCGATCACGATGAAATTTCTTGATCTCAGGATACATTGGTGGAGAAAAAAAGAAAAGACAAGCGTTACGCCTAGGTCCCCTGTCAGTGAAGTGATGCGAGTTGACAAAGTGGAAGACGCAAGGCAGCCATCTTGGATTTTGACGTGGCGACCCAATTTTCAATAGCGTTCTTCCTTATGCCTAGATACACCCACACACCAGATTAGAAGTTGGTACTTCGCTTATTTTTCAAGATATTCAGCTCACAATGTTCAGACATACATGGCATCAGACATACATGGCGGCGGCCATCTTGGATTTTGACGTGGGTTGCACCCACACACCAAATTCGAATGCGGTCCTTCGCTTACGCACGCACACCCGCACGCACGGACGGACACACGGACGGAGGGGAAAACCATAGTCCCCCTTTTGCTCCGCGGTACGACGGGGACAAAAAGATGACGTCATCGGTCACGTGGTTCGGCCGACATATTTGTTTTACTACAGAAGCCTTCAAAACCACTGAGAACACGTCCTGGTGAGGGTCTGCAATCTCTGATTGCTCTTTCTTGTTTCAATATGAAAAAGGGGGATAGTTTCCCGGCAGTTCGTCATTCATAAGCGAAAATTCTAAAATCTACGAAAACGAATGCCCATTACTGTTTCATTGAAAACGCTTATAAATAGAACACCAAGAGCAGGTACTGTTTCCAATTTTTATTTAGGATACAGTACCGTTAAGATACAGGAACAGCGAATGACAGTGAATGGTCTTTGTGCACGTACAGCTGCTTTATGCATGACGAGTGGAAGATAATTTTCGAACCGTTGGATGCACAGCCAGTGGGAAAGGTTTATGCGCGGCTGGAAGTGGTTATACACGTGAGATGTGGAAGATACTTTAAGCGTTGTGTGTGTGGCTGGTGGGAAATTGCGCCTGCAAAAAAACACAAATACACGAAGCACAGAGCCGCGAATGTCGAAGCAGGTCACATTTTATCAACCGTGAATAGGCGGGGACTGCCAGCATAAGACGTGCTCGGGGTAGGTCTGGTCTTTTGTGCCTTTTGACTTTGCTGCAAGTACGTGCCTTTTCACCTTTGATTTTGCTGTGTGAATGAAAGACTGTTGATTGCTTGCTTAGTAAATAATCGTCACATTTTGCATCTGCCTCGTTTTCGTCCTTTATTTCATTGATCCGACAGTGTGTACGTAGTGGAAAGACGAGAGTTCTGCCCTACTGTTACACTTTCACGATGGTGAGCCAGTGTTCACCCACGGTTCGCTCGGCCATAGTAGTAGTTGTTGTTGGAAGACGGGTAAACGCTGAGGGCACGGACCTAAGCCGAGGTCATTAAGTCACCAACAGGCAACATCATGAGGCAAGAGGACCCTGGTAGATATAAGTATCCCAACCGGCATCCAAGGTTGCTCAACAACCCATTGGGCTGGGAGTTATCCGTGGCTTGGTGGCCTCAGGGTCGGTAGTGGTGGCGGGTTCGAGTACACACCTCAAGAGCCTGGCGCCCGTGCTGATACGGCAACATTGTAATAGATGTAGAAGCATGGAACACCATAGATTCGAGGTGCAATGATTTTGACAGAATCAGAGTTTAAACCATGGGGAAATATGAGTTGGGTCTTAAACAGATGGGCTATAGGGCCTTAAGTGCCACAAATGGCTTCGGCTGCAATACAATGGACATTGGTAAGAGGACTGGCATAAAGCTAACTGCAATTGTGTCACAGTAAAGATCACATCTGAGGAAGAGAAAGTTAGGGTGGTAGCACAGATAAGATGGAGTTGAAGCTGGCCAAGAGATCTTCATAAACGAAACTGGAGTGAAGACAATGACGCACCATCGCAAATCCCCACTATTCCAACCAAAAACAAAGTTGAAAGATTGCATAAAGATCCACCAGGAATGACCCAATATCAAATTTTGACCTAATTTTCTCCCATTTTGACCCAAGACACCAAGTCCACTCTGAGGAGCATGAACCAGGGGTCAAATCAAAAAAAAGTTACATAATTCATGCATCTCCTAACGTTGATTCCATATATGAAGTTTCATTTTTAAATGTTTTAAAATGTACCCGTAATTCCATTTTTTGGAATTTTACCTTTTGACCCCACCCCAGGGCTTAGGTAATCAGAACTTTAAAAATGATACTGCTCTTGCACCTTCTTGCCATGTAGTGATCATAACTACCAAGTTTGGTGATTTTATACACAACCATTTAGGAGACAGGTATGTCAAATAAGTTGGGTGTGAGGGGGGGACGGGAGACAAGGTGACAAAAATAAATAAGTAAATTATTCACCACTCGCAGTGAAAAGTCATACCGGGTTCTGTGCTGCAAGGGCCGCCTTGATGTGTGTAAGAAAGAACTTCACATTAAACCTGCAAAGCAAAATACATTGTGAGAGCTGACGCAGTCTGAATGTATTCAGCAAGTGGGTATCACGGATGTAGCAATGGGAATGCCTGTAGGTAGAACAGCTCACCCGGAAAATCCAAAATCCTTGATGGCTGAGGATAACCAACTGAGGGCCTCAGCCTGGTTCTTTGGATTCTTTTGGGAAAAAACCGAGTTGAAAACCTGCCAGAGGGGACAAACGTCTGGTCATGACAAGTCGGTAAAGCAAGACAGTCGGAAAAGCAGATGGGACAACAAAAACTAATCCGTCAAATACAACTATCCAGGGTGAGGTTCTCAGCTATGGAAACAGTTGTTGGAGGAGCGCTAATGACCTTCAGAGATGTCTGGGGGAATAAACATCAATTGTTTTTACTCGTATGTAAGTTCTCAACCAATAAATATCACTTCTCACAAGGTAATGTTTGCACAATGAAACAACAAGCTATACTAGAACCGCACTCTGACTTCTTGCCGTCAACTTAGATGCCTCCGAACACAATTACATCATTAAACAGACGCGTACCAAGTTTGAATCAAACCCCTTCAGCTGTTCTCAAGCATTATATTTTTTACATGTACATACATACATACATACACATACAGTCACGTACAGTCACGTGAAAAAGTAAGTACACCCCATGCAAAGTTTTGACTTTTTCAACATATTTCAACATACAGCTATTTGATCTTAATTTGAACAATATTGATAGATAAAGGTGATATTGTGGCGGACACAAAAGCCCACTGGCGTGGTGACATCATTCCGCGCACCAAGTGGGCGGTGGCCACGCCCGAGGGGTAGGCGTGGCCTCATGATATACACCGGGCGCGCAGCCCGGAGCGCGCCAGTGTTACAGTGAGCTCCTGAAATAAAGACGCTTATAAGTTACCGCTTGTCTGCTTCCTCCTTGCTTGCAAGCAGCGCGCGTAACGCCACGCTTTACTGGTGACCCCCTCGACGTTGGATCTGCCGGAGCGATCCTTCCACACGCGACGCCATTGCCATGGCCAACTTCATCAAACTTCCCGAATTTTGGGAGGCTCAGGCCGAAGTCTGGTTCGTCCAGGCCGAAGCCCAATTTCAGCTTCGGCGCCTCACCGGCGATGACACGCGCTATTGCCACGTCGTCGCCTCCCTCGGGCCCGGCACGGCCGCTCGAGTTGTGTCCGTCCTTCGCCACCCACCGGACGGCCACAAGCACGAGGCACTCAAGCGGCTACTCCTAGCCACGTTCGGCCTCACGGACGACGCACGGGCCAACCGCCTCCTGGATCTCCCCGAGCTCGGTGACACGCGCCCGTCGGTCCGAATGGACCATATGCTGTCACTGTTGGGCGACGAAGCCCCCGGTTCTCTATTCCGGGCGCTTTTCCGTCGCCAACTTCCAGCGCAGGTTCGCCTCGCGTTGGCCGGGACCGGGCTAACGGAACCCCGAGCATTGGCAGCCGAGGCGGACAGGTACTTCGCCGCTTCGGACACGCGGGCGAGAGTCGGCGTGGCCGTCACGGCCCTCGAGGCTGATGCTGCTGATGCTGCTGTTCCACAGCATCAGCTTATACAGCATACGCAGCATGCTGATACGCACCTCGTGACCGCCGCCACGCCCTGCCCACCGCCGCGGCGAAAACCGCCACCGCGGGGAAACCCGCCATCTCCACCGGCCTGGAGGAGCCAGCCGCGCTCCTCCAGCTCCACCACCTGGTGCTGGTTCCACGCCAAGTTCGGCCACGAAGCTCGGCAGTTTCATCCGCCATGCTCCTTCAACAGGTCGGGAAACGCCCGGGCCGGCGCTCAATAGTGGCGATGAGCGCCGGCCGTTCGAGCAGCCTGCTGTTCATAACGGACACCTTCTCCGGGCGCCGTTACCTGTGCGACACGGGAGCGCAGGTGAGTGTCGTTCCCGCCGGCACGTCAGACAAGCACGCCGCAGGTGGGGGCCCCGCGCTGCTTGCCGCGAACGGGACGCCCATCCGTACGTACGGAAAACGCTGCCTCTCTCTGCGGTTCGGAGGGCAGGTTTTCCGATGGACGTTCGTCACCGCCGACGTGCCCATGGCACTGTTTGGCGCGGACTTCCTGTGCGCTAATGGGCTCCTGGTCGACGTCAAGCGCAGACGTCTTGTCCAGGCTGAGACGTTCAGCTCGCTCGCTTGTGCGTTGCCCAGCTCAACGAGCAGCTTGCCAAGCGGCTTGCCGAACGGTACGGTTCTGGCCACGTTGGTCTGTACGCTTCCGGCAGCGGACGCATTCACCCGCCTCCTCGCCGGCTTCCCGGCCCTCACGCGGCCCACCTTCTCGGCGGGGGCCGTCAAGCACGGGGTGGCCCATCACATCCCCACCGTCGGGCCACCGGTCTACGCCCGGGCACGCCGCCTCGAGCCGACGAAGCTGGCGGTGGCAAAAGCGGCTTTCGCTACCCTGGAGCGACTCGGCATCGTTCGGCGCTCAGAGCGCTTGGGCGTCGCCGCTGCACATCGTGCCGAAGCCCGGCGGGGGATGGCGACCGTGCGGGGACTATCGCCGTCTCAATGACGCCACGACTCCCGACCGCTACCCCGTCCCCCACATTCAGGACTTTTCCGCCAGTTTGGCGGGCAGGTCCTTCTTCTCGAAGGTGGACCTCATACGCGGCTACCATCAGGTCCCCGTCAGGCCGGAGGACGTCCCGAAGACGGCGGTCATCACGCCATTCGGACTCTTCGAGTTCCTGCGCATGCCCTTCGGTCTGAAGAATGTGGCTCAGGCGTTCCAGCGACTGATGGACAGTGTCCTGCGCGACTTGGATTTTGTCTACGTCTACCTGGACGATATACTCGTCGCCAGCGCGTCCCGCGAAGAGCACCTACGCCACCTCCGCACGCTCTTCGAACGCCTGGGCCAGCATGGCCTGATTGTGAACCCCGCAAAGTGCCGGTTCGGCGCCGCCATAATCGATTTTCTGGGGCACCGTGTCACCAGGCACGGAGCCGTCCCCCTGCCGGCCAAGGTGGAGGCGGTGAAGGGGTTTCCGCGCCCCCGCACGATCAGAGGGCTGCAAGAGTTCCTGGGCATGGTGAACTTTTACCATCGGTTCCTGCCCTGTATCGCCCAGCTCCTGCGCCCCCTGCACGAAGCTCTCCGAGGTAAGCCGGGCAAAGGCGACGTTACCTGGACCGAGCAGATGGACACGGCGTTCACGGGCGCGAAGCTCGCCTTGGCTAACGCCACCATGCTCGCGCACCCGGCGCCCGATGCACCGATCGCCCTCACCACCGATGCCTCGGACTACGCGGTGGGCGCGGTGCACGAGCAATGGGTGCGTGGAGCTTGGCAACCGCTGGCGTTGTTTAGCCGGCAGCTTCGCCCGCCCGAACGCCGTTACAGTACCTTCGACCTCGAGTTGCTCGGGCTTCACTTGGCGGTCAGGCACTTCCGCCATCTGCTCGAGGGCCGTGCGTTCACTGCCTTCGTCGACCACAAGCCGCTGATCTTCGCGATGGGCAAGGTCACCGAGCCGTGGTCGGCCCGGCAGCAGCGTCACCTCTCGGCCGTGTCCGAGTACACGACGGACATCCAGCACGTCGCGGGGAAGGACAACCCGGTGGTGGATTGCCTTTCCCGGGCCGTCGCCCACGCAGTCCACCTCGGCATCGACTATGCCCGGATGGCAGCGGACCAGGCCGCTGACCCCGACGTCCAGGCCTTGCGGACCGCCGTCACGGGCCTCCGCGTCACCGAGGTGCCGTTCGACGGCGCGGGCGCGGCCCTCTTGTGCGACGTCTCCCTCGGGCGTCCTCGCCCCATCGTGCCGGCGGGCTGGCAGCGCCAGGTGTTTGACGCCATCCACGGCCTGTCCCACCCGGGCGCGAGGGCCTCCCAAAGGCTGATCGTCGACAAGTTCGTCTGGCAACGCCTCCGGAAGGCCGTCCACGGCTGGGCCAGGACGTGCCTCGCGTGCCAGCGCGCCAAGGTGCACCGGCACACCCAGGCCCCGTTGGCCCCATTCACGGTGCCGGAACGCCGGTTTGACCACGTCCACGTGGACCTGGTGGGACCTCTGCCCCCCTCGCGGGGTTTCACCTACGTCCTCACCATGGTGGACCGCACCACCCGGTGGCCGGAGGCCGTGCCCTTGGCGTCGACAACGGCGGCCGATGTCGCGCAGGCTTTCATCGCCACCTGGGTCGCCCAGTTCGGCGCCCCCTCAGACATCTCGTCCGACCGCGGCCCCCAGTTCACCTCGGAGCTGTGGGGGGCGGTCGCGCAGGGGCTCGGGGTCCGGCTGCACCGAACCACGGCCTACCACCCCCAGGCTAATGGCCTGTGTGAGCGATTTCACCGCTCATTGAAGGCCGCGCTCCGGGCCACCGTCCGCGACGGCGGCTGGGTCGACAGGCTCCCCTGGGTCCTGCTGGGCCTCCGGACGGCGCCCAAGGAGGACCTGCGCGCATCCGCGGCGGAGTTGGTCTTCGGGCAACCGCTGCGGGTGCCGGGCGAGTTCCTCCCCGACTCCACGGCACCATGGTCCGCGGCACAGCAGCGCTCCGCTCTGCAAGAGACCGCCCAGAGGTTCGCCCCGGTGCCAACGGCATGCCACGGGCACCCACCGACGCACGTCGCCCCGGAGCTTCGCACGGCGGAGTACGTCTTCGTCCGCCACGATGCCCACCGGACACCACTGCGGCCCCCGTACGACGGGCCTTTCCGCGTGCTGGAGACCGGGCGAAGCACTTCACCCTGGACATCGGCGGTACTCCTGACCGCGTTTCGGTAGACCGCCTCAAGCCGGCCCACCTCGACGTGGACCATCCACCGCCAGTGGCCCGACCCCCACGTCGGGGCCGCCCCCCTGCGGGTGGACCCCCGGCACCGCCCAGCCCCACCGCCACGCCGCCCCCGGGTCCTGCACCCATCCCAGGGGCAGACAGGGGCATCCCACCTGGCATCCCTGCACCCCGGACGCCGCCGATCGCCAGGGGGCGCTTCGGCCGGGTCATTCGTCTGCCCCGCAAACTGGCCCTCCAGGTGCGCGGGAATTCTGGGGGGGCGCATGTGGCGGACACAAAAGCCCACTGGCGTGGTGACATCATTCCGCGCACTAAGTGGGCGGTGGCCACGCCCGAGGGGTAGGCGTGGCCTCATGATATACACCGGGCGCGCAGCCCGGAGTGCGCCAGTGTTACAGTGAGCTCCTGAAATAAAGACGCTTATAAGTTACCGCTTGTCCGCTTCCTCCTTGCTCGCAAGCAGCACGCGTAACGCCGCGCTTTAATATAATATAACAAATATCATGAAACATTTACATTTTTAAGTCCATTGTATAATTAAAATAAACATAAATGCAAATTTCGCAGGTGGAAAAAGTAAGTACACCCTTGGCTCTAATAGGTGGTATTTCCCCTTTGGCAGAAACAACCTCAAGTAGGCGTTTCTTATAACTGTCTACCAGTCTCTGACATCGACTGGCAGAAATTTTTGCCCACTCCTCCATGCAGAATTCTTTCAGCTGTGCGATGTTTGAGGGGTTTCTTGCATGCACAGCTCGTTTCAAATCCCCCCACAACATCTCGATGGGATTTAGATCCGGGCTTTGACTTGGCCATTCCAGAACCCTCCATTTCTTTCTTTTCAGCCATTCCTTGGTGGATTTACTGGCGGTATGTTTAGGGTCATTGTCATGGTGCAAGGTCCACCTTCGGTTGAGCTTCAACTCTCCGACAGATGGCCTCACATTATCCTCAAGCACCCTCAGGTACAATGAAGAAATCATAGTGGATTCTATAATGGTGAGCTGCCCAGGCCCTGATGCAGCAAAGCTGCCCCAAACCATAATATTTCCACCACCATGCTTTACAGTTGGTATCAGGTTCTTGTGGTCAAATGCTGTCTTTGGTTTTCGCCAAACATGTCTTCTGGTACTGTGGCCAAATAGCTCGACCTTTGACTCATCTGTCCAGAGCACATTGTTCCAGAAGTGCTGATCTTTGCCTCGGTGTTCATTGGCAAACTTTAGTCTTGCCCTGATGTTCTTTCTGGACAGCAAAGGTTTCCTCCTGGCACACCTCCCATGTAGATCAAATTTGTGCAGCCTCTTTCTAATGGTAGACTCGTGCACTTTGACATCAACAGCGGCAAGAGCTACCTGTAGGTTCCGTGATGACATTTTGGGGTTCTTAGAGACTTCTTTCAGCATCTTGCGGTCTGCTCTCGGGCTGAACTTGCTGGTGCGGCCTGGCCTGAACAAGTTGGCAGTTGTTCGGAATCTTCTCCACTTGAAGATGATCTTCCGGACAGTCGAATGATTGATTTCAAATTGTTTGGAGATCTTTTTAAATCCCTTCCCAGACTCGTAGGCATCTATAACCTTCTTTCTGAAGGCCTCAGAGAGCTCTTTCGATCTCGGCACGGTGACGCCGCACACTTCAACAACAAAGAGCAAACCAAACTAAATGTCTGAGGTTTAAATAAGACAGGTTCCTCCAAGATCCTCTTTAACAATGTTCTAATCATTTGCACCTGAGCTGGTGCACCTGATTCTAATTTTAGGTATTTGAAGTAGTGATAAATGTAGGGGTGTACTTACTTTTTCCACATGCAAAATATGCATTTATGTTTATTTAAATTATACAATGGACTACAAAATGTAAATGTTTCATGATATTTGTTATATTATATCACCTTTATCTATCAATATTGTTGAAATGAAGATCAAATTTCCAATCTGGCCTCCAAAGCCAGTCGCCGACTGGGCATCCTCTGTCGTGCGAAGTCCTTCCTCGGCACACCTGAGCTCCTCATCACATACAAGGCTTTCATCCGCAGCTCAATGGAATACTGTTCTCCCCTATGGGCCGGTGCTCCTGCCTCACACCTAGCTCGGCTTCACGCTGTCGAAACCAAAGCTTTCAGAATTATTGGAATCTCCCGCGATGAAGCTATCTCTGAGGGCCTTTCACTCACTCACCGCAGGCAGGTAGGTGGTATTTCTGTCTTCTACCGACTCCTCTCCGGCCTTGCACCCCCAGCTCTCTCTGTGCTCTGTCCCCCAAATATTCCTGCAGGTCGCACAAGATCTGCCAGCAACCCTCTGATGGTTAAACTGCCGAAATCTCAGCTCTCTGCTCACCTTCACTCCTTCATTCCTCTTTTCTCCCGCCTCTGGAACAAACTCCCTCACTCTCTTCAATCCCACTCCACCCTCCAAGTCTTTAAAACAGCTGTTCACCACCATCTCTTATCTTCCCCCATCCAAAACCTTGATCTTTTCTACCACCGCTAATTCACCCCAGATCCACCTTGTTTGAAATTCCAACTTCTTTCCTGGAAGTCCTGGCAGTGTCCATATGTTTTATACCTCTCCCACCCCCCCCCCCCCCCAATGCCCTCTCCCTCTCACAGATCTCTCCATGTCTCTCGGTGCCTGCTCTCAAAATAATGTTGTGTTTGTGTCCTTCCTCCTCTCTCCCCATCTTGTCTACCGCTCCCGATGTTATATGTTTTATGTGTGGGTTTGTCTTTCTGTGTGATTAATGTTCGCTCTTTCACGAGCCTCGATCTTGTATACAAAAAAAAAAAAAAAAAAAAATAGCTATGTTGAAATATGTTGAAAAAGTCAAAACTTTACATGGGGTGTACTTACTTACGTGACTGTACAGTGTACATATTATATACATATACATACACGAGGTTTGCTCAAAATCCCATCAATGGTTTGCAAGTTGGTGCAGTAACATTTCTATTTTACCATGGTGAACTTGTAACCATCGACCTTCTGACCTCGAAACCCAAACCATTTATCGTTGCATCATTACTGACAACACAAAACAAAACAAACACATTGCACAAACACAACATTACAAAAAAAAAAAGGCCTTAAAACGATCATTACTGACAACCTGAACACAATGTTCATGGTGCCTTCGCCGACGGAGGCATTAAAAAAAAACAATTGTTGAGTGCAATGTTACAGAAGCAGTTGTGCAAGTTTAATACAGCAAACATTTAATGAAGAGAAAAGCAAATAATTGTCTGAAACAAAGGTCATGGTGCTTGTTTCACAATAATGTTTTCACTGCAAGAGAGTGAGAGAGCACAAGACATTAAATAGATAGAGAACATGACATACCTGTACCAAATTCAGTCACAATCCCATCACAAGTTATCGAGGTAACATTTTTACCTGACATGGCCTCTGACCTTTAAATGTCAAAATCGAATCAGTTCATTTTTGCATCATTATACAAGTTTGGTCAAAATTCCATCACTGGCCCACAAGTTATTACGGTAACAGGAAGTTTTTTTTTTTAACGGAACATGACCTTTTGATCCCAAAATCAAATCCCTTCATCTTTACATCAAAATATATATTTGCACGAAGTTTGACTTTGATCCCTTCAGCCATTCTTAAGTTATCGTGTTAACGAAAAACTATCACGAACGGACAGACAACCCAAAAACAGAATGCCTCTGGCGACTGCATTAGTGGAGGCACAAGAATTACACATTTTAGTCCAGGTGCGTACACAGTACATGCTTTGTTGACGCAAGACGCCACACAACGTGTAGAAAGCAAGCAACGAGCGAGATGAGCACACCACAAACCTCCTCGGCCGTCCAAGGAAGACCGCAGGCACTTGCCACGAAACACAAGGACTCGCGTGCATGCACTCCACTCTTGGCATCACCCAACTTTTCTGGCAGACCCTCAAGAACAATTCGCCCTGAAGTCTTTGAGAAAGATCCTTTCTGTGCCACCAATCCAGCTGCACGTACCTTCAACTGCATCACCTGCACATTCACGGAACTTGGTCACGATCCAAAACAACTGCTCCAATCACAGTCTGCATTTCACAAGTAAACGTGTACTTCTCCGCAGGAGGCCTCTCATCTCAAGTCCACACACACCTGAAAGTTATTGTCTTTCCAGCCAGGTTTCTTAGCGAGAATTCGCACCAGGGCCTGGCACGGCATGTTCGCTTGGTCCGTGTCCTCCACTGCCTGCACAACAAAAAGAGAATGCATCAAAGTGGGGTGGGGAGGAGGAGGGGAACCAAACAAGACGGTAACCAAGAGACTGTCACCTTGATAAACCCTTCCATACTCGCAACTCTCTCTTTCCAGTTATTGCTTTCAAGCTGCTGAATGCAGGAGGCCGAGATAACTGCTGCAGCCTTCGCTTCACACTCTTCCAGCTGGGAGAAAAAGATCAAATGTTAGCCAAAAGTCTGCTCAATCGTTAGAACACAGCCTATAAAATCACACACTGCCAGCTACCGGCCAGACATGGCTGACAAAGGAGTACGTAACCATACCGACAGCTCAGGTTCATTAATCTCTTCCTTGCCCTCTGTAGCTTTTTTGGGTTTTACTGAAACACCTCCGCTCTTCTTCAAACCCCCTCCACCAGATTTTTTGCTTGGACCTGGACCTCCAGACTGAACCACACAAAAAAAATAAAGTCCAAAAGATTAAAACGCTCAGTCTAACGACAATTCAAAACCATCATGACATAGCACTTTCAACATGAACTTAAGCACGTTTTACAAACTGCATTCAATCGCATTCCCAATCGACAACCCAAACACAAGATGACCTTTAAAGCCACCACTAACATGAAGGTAAGATACCTGGCGCTTCTCATCAAACCGAGTGTCACCAGCAGATGAGGACATACAGAAGGTTGGAGGGGGCAGGGGAATGGGGAATATTCTTCCACTGACAAGTCAAGTCTGGGGGACCTTCTCAACAAAATATCGAAAATAAACTAAAATAGCACATCATTTACAATGCTCTCAACTTCTAGTTTTTAATCTATTGTTGAGGCTCACAAAAAGCAGAACAGCACCGAGTAGAGAGCATACCTCCACCTGGTTGGCCATATCACTCAATGGTGAAGAATCACTTTTAAAATTCTACTAGCTGGATCCGGATCTTCACCAAAATTGAATCGATTCTTCCTTATCACACACTCAACGTGTTTTTGAGACATCACGCTTTGTATCGTTTTTTGGCCCCATCCTCCCAATGGTGAAGAATCACTTGAAAAATTAAATAATTCTCATATCCGTATCCGAATCCATATTCAGATCTTCACCAAAATCGAATCGCTTCTTCCTTGTGACACACACAACCTCTCCACCAAGTTTCGTCCAAATCCGTCCACCACCTTTTTAGATATCATGCTATGTATCGTTTTTGGCCCTATCTCCCAATAGTGAAGAATCACTTGAAAAATTCTAGTAGCTGGATCTGAATCTTCACCAAAATCTAATCATTTCTTCCTTATCAGTTATCACATATGCTACATCTCTGCAAAATTTCGTCTTATCAGTCCACATCTTTTTGAGCTATCTTGTTCACAAACAAACAGACAGACAGGGGTGAAAACATAACTTCCATCCACCATTGGTGGAGGAGGTAACAAGAAAGAACGATCATAGATTGCAGACCCTCGCCATGATGTGTTTTTAGTGGTTTTTACGGCCAATGTGTTAAAACAAATATGGCGGCCGAACCACGTGACCAATGACATAATTATTTTTTTTCTGCATCAATTTATCCCTCGACGCTCAAGAAATTTCATCTTCATCAGATGACGTTTTGTACTAGTCCAATTATGACGTCATAATGGACACACATCATTAACAAATGTTATTTCCCATGGAGTTCTTTACAATGAGCCATGTCTCAAATTATTCTATGCAGCACTTTTGGAGATATTAGAGGTGCAAAGTTTTTCGGTTTTTCCAAGAAGGTGCCCATAGCACGTGACCTATGACGTGATAATTATTTTTAAAATTCTACAGGAGGAGGTGCACCTTTGGTGAAAATTTCCTGTCAAGCGGACCAACGGTTGCAAAGAAAATCATTTTTATTCTGTGTGGACAGACAGACAAATGAAAAATCACTCAGAGGGACACTTGGCAAAACAGAACAAAGTAGAATGGCACTCAGTGGAGCATCCTTTTGACACCAAAATTAATTTGTGGTAGAATTCAGTGACCCGATATGCAACTCGTCCTCAAAGTTTAAGTTAATCGGATGAAAATTGACAATTTTAGAAATTTGGCCAATGTTGACCTTTTGGCCGATGTTGATCTCAAAAATAGTTGGTGGTTGGTTTCAGAAAGCTGATATGCAAATCCTATTCAGACTTCAAGTCAATCGGATGAAAATTGAGGATTTTAGAAATTTGAAATTGTTGTTTACCTTGGCTGATGTTGACATTTTGGCCTATGCTGATCTCAAAAATAGTTGGTGGTTGAATTCAGTTCGCCAATCTGTAAATCCTTTTCAAATTTTAAGTCAATCACAGGAAAAGAGGACTTTCTAAATTCGAAAAAAAGTGGTTGACCTTTGGCCTATGGTTACCTTTTGGCCTATGCTGATTTCAAAAATAGTTGGTGGTTGAATTCAGTTCACTTTCAGACCGATCCGATAAGGACGATGGTGCCCCCCTTCGCCAATAGGCGGTGCTCTTGCGTCCGCCATTACTGGGAGGCGTCCCGATCCAAACTTAACTCCAGCTGGCTGCGCCAGCACAACTATCATCGCGATCGTAAATGAAAAGTGTCCGTGATAATCGTTCTCAAGTGTTTCTCGATACGTGTGGAGCGGTTGTGCACACCTGGCACCTGAAGGCACACGATAGAAAGCCCGTTTTCGGCGATATCGCCGGGCGCCGTCGGCGCACGGCCATGCCGCCCTGAAGGCACCTGGCACCTGGGGGTACCCGGTTTCCACTTCCACCTGCACCAAACCTATTTTGTGAGCAACCGCGTACCCTATGCTACGCCATGCCGAGCCCCCTTCCGCCTTAGCCCCGAGTTTCTCGACCACTACGATAACGACTCCTCTGACCGACCCGACAAGGTGCCTGTTCCTTCATCGACTCCTCCATACGGCGAGGTCTTGGCGGCCGTACCACAGCTGGGATTCTTACCTCAGAGTCCACCGCCGCCCGGGCCAGCAACCTCTGGCAACTCTGGCTAGGCCCTGAGTGGCCGCTGCCGAGCCCTAAGTTCCTTGATTACGAGGGTCGCGACTCATCTGGCAGACGCGACTGGGCCTCCGTTCGTTCCTTCATGCGGGAGACCTCACTGGCTCCTTATCGCTTCATCGACTCTTCCATACGGCCAGGTCACAGCGGGTGTATCACTGCCGCCCCGCATGGATTCTTCCCTCAGAGTCCACCTCCGCACGGGCCGACACACCGGCTCCTCACCGGTCATATAGACCGATCCGATAAGGACAATCGGGCCCCCTCGCCGATAGGCGGCGCTCTTGCGTCCGTCATTACTGGGGGGCGTCTCGATCCAAACTGAACTCCAGCTGTCTGCGCCAGCACAACTATCATTGCGATCGTACATGAAAAGTGTCCGTGATAATCGTTCTCAACTGTTTCTCGATACGTGTGGAGCGGTCGTGGACACCTGGCACCTGAAGGCACACGATACAAACCCCGTTTTCGGCAATATCGCCGGGCGCCGAAGGCCCACGGCTATGCCGCCCTGAAGGCACCTGGCACCTGGGGGTACCCGGTTTCCACTTCCACCTGCACCAAACCTATTTTGTTAGCAACTGCGTACCCTATGCTACGCCATGCAGAGCCCCCTTCCGCCTTAGCCCCGAGTTTCTCGACCACTACGATAACGACTCCTCTGACCGACCCGACTAGGTGCCCGTCCCTTTATCGACTCCTCCATACGGCCAGGTCTTGGTGGCCGTAACACAGCCGCTCCGCATGGATTCTTCCCTCAGAGTCCACCTCCGCCCGGGCCGGCCACCTCTGGCAACTACGGCTAGGCCCCGAGTGGCCGCTGCCGAGCCCCAAGTTCCTTGATCACTAGGGTCGCGACTCGTCTGGCAGACCCGACTGGGCCTCCGTCCCTTCGCGCGGGCCGCCTCACCGGCTCCTTATCGCTTCATCGACTCTTCCATAAGGCCAGGTCATGGCGGGTGTATCACTGCCACCCCGCATGGATTCTTCCCTCAGAGTCCACCTCCGCGCGGGCCGCCACACCGTCCCCTCACCGGTCGTATAGCTCGGTGGACCGGCCGTGTCGTCCACGATTCCATCTTCACCGATGAATCTAACAAACAAATATATTTTGTATCGATATTCTTTCGGCAAAGTGAACTGAGCCCGGTAACTGCATGTAATCTGAACGCTGGAGAGCAAGCCGAATGAAGCGGACGCCTCCCACCTATGGCGGCGTCTATAGAGGGCACCCGTCCATTGAACCCTCCGTCAGATCGGTCTATATGTAAATCCTATTCAAATTTCATGTCAATCGAATGAAAATTGAGGATTTTAGAAATTCAAAAATAGTGGTTGATCTTTGGCCTATGTTGACCGTTTGGCCAAAGCTGACCTCAAAAATAGTTTGTGGTTGAATTCAGTTAGCCGACATGTAAATCCTATTCAAATTTCAAGTCAATCGGATGAAAATTGAGGATTTGAGAAATGTGAAATTGCTGTTGACCTTTGGCCTATGTTGACCTTTTGGCTTATGCTGATCTCAAAAATAGTGGGTGGTTGAATTCAGTTCGCTGATGTGAAAATCATATTCAAATTTCAAGTTGATCGGATGAAAATTGAGGATATTAGATATTTGAAAAAAGTGGTTGACCTTTGGCCTATGTTGATTTTTTGACCTTTTGCCCTCAAATACATATATGATTGTCGGACCACGAACTCTACCATTTGGTGAAGTTTCGTGAAGATCGGTTTCAAATTGTGACCTGTAGGCAAGTATATGTGAGCGGACAGACAATCAAACACACACACAACACAACAAGGAGTGATCAACATACTTGCAAATGTTTTTTTTTTTTTGCCAAGTTGCAAACGAGAGGTTCCAGGGAACCTGAACTCAACTGGTCTATATCAATATGGTTAGAATATGTATAATAGAACCACAAACGATATAGTTTATATGTGCTAAAGAGGTGCAGTAACGTTGAAGGTATCTCATGTTTAAACAGGAAACTAGAAAAAATTGAGTTTTAAGTGAGGCATGAAAAGTAAAACTACAATTACTTTTCTCAGATTTCAGACGAATTTATTTAGAAAGACTTGGTCAAACAATATACAGTCATGTGAAAAAGTAAGTACACCCCATGTAAAGTTTTGACTTTTTCAACATATTTCAACATACAGCTATTTGATCGTCATTTCAACAATACTGATAGATAAAGGTGATATAATATAACAAATATCATGAAATATTTACATTTTCTTGTCCATTGTATAATTTAAATAAACATAAATGCAAATTTCGCATGTGGAAAAAGTAAGTACACCCTTGGCTCTAATAGGTGGTATTGCCCCCTTTGGCAGAAACAACCTCAAGTAGGCGTTTCTTATGACTGTCTACCAGTCTCTGACATCGACTGGGAGAAATTTTTGCCCTCTCCTCCATGCAGAATTCTTTCAGCTGTGCGATGTTTGAGGGGTTTTTTGCATGCACAGCTCGTTTCAAATCCCCCCACAACATCTCGATGGGATTTCGATCTGGGCTTTGACTTGGCCATTCCAGAACCCTCCATTTCTTTCTTTTCAGCCATTCCTTGGTGGATTTACTGGTATGTTTAGGGTCATTGTCATGTTGCAAGGTCTACCTTCGGTTGAGCTTCAACTCTCCGACAGATGGCCTCACTTTATCCTCAAGCACCCTCAGGTACAATGAAGAATTCATAGTGGATTATATGATGGTGAGCTGCCCAGGCCCTGATGCAGCAAAGCTGCCCCAAACCATAATATTTCCACCACCATGCTTTACAGTTGGTAGCAGGTTCTTGTGGTCAAATGCTGTCTTTGGTTTTCGCCAAACATGTCTTCTGGTACTGTGGCCAAATAGCTCGACCTTTGACTCATCTGTTCAGAGCACATTGTCCCAGAAGTGCTGGTCTTGGCCTCGGTGTTCATTGGCAAACTTTAGTCTTGCCCTGATGTTCTTTCTGGACAGCAAAGGTTTCCTCCTGGCACACCTCCCATGTAGATCAAATTTGTGCAGCCTCTTTCTAATGGTAGACTCGTGCACTTTGACATAAACAATGGCAAGAGCTACCTGTAGGTCCCGTGATGACATTCTGGGGTTCTTAGAGACTTCTTTCAGCATCTTGCGGTCTGCTCTCGGGCTGAACTTGCTGGGGCGGCCTGGCCTGAACAAGTTGGCAGTTGTTTGGAATCTTCTCCACTTGTAGATGATCTTCCGGACAGTCGAATGATTGATTTCAAATTGTTTGGAGATCTTTTTAAATCCCTTCCCAGACTCGTAGGCATCTATAAACATCTTTCTGAAGGCCTCAGAGAGCTATTTTGATCCCGGCATGGTGACGTCGCACACTTCAACAAAGAGCAAACCAAACTAAATGTCTGAGGTTTAATCAGACAGGTTCCTCCAAGATCCTCTCCAACGATGTTCTAATCATTTGCACCTGAGCTGGTGCACCTGATTCTAATTTTAGGTATTTGAAGTAGTGATAAATGTAGGGGTGTACTTACTTTTTCCACATGCGAAATTTGCATTTATGTTTATTTAAATTATACAATGGACTACAAAATGTAAATGTTTCATGATATTTGTTATATTATATCACCTTTATCTATCAATATTGTTGAAATGAAGATCAAATCGCTGTATGTTGAAATATGTTGAAAAAGTCAAAACTTTACATCGGGTGTACTTACTTTTTCACGTGACTGTACATGTATGGTATTGAATCAAGATATGTTGAATATTTCAATAGATGTGTTCAACAGGTTCGATTCATTGTGGTCATGAAGTAAGTTCACATTCAAATCTCCAACAAGAACCAAATTATCTTCCATGGAAACTAATGGGAGAAGTTGATTTGAAAGCACTTCTTTCAGTCTCTGAAGTGAACACTGAGGGCTGGAATACATAGCAATTACTGTCGCATCAAGATCTCCTGTATTCAAATCGATACAAAGAAACTCAATGTTTTGGTCAGTGAAGTGATGAGTTTCACTTCGGATTAATTCATTTTTCACGTACATCATTAATCCTCTGTGAGGCCGACTGTCACGGTTGGCAAAAATGGATTTTTCAATATGGCCGCCCTGCCGCGCCCATTTTTGGGCGTGCAACGCCCAAATGCAATCCCAAACTAGTTTATGTCTTAAAGATGCCGCATAACAAAGTTTCATCAAATTTAATCAATATTTGTGACTTTTAGAGCGAAGACGTCGAATTGTTTACAGATGACAGACAGACAGACAGACAGACAGACAGACAGACACTGGGTGTCGACAAAAACTCAGCTGGACATAGTCCAGTTGTTAAAAATACACTTGCATAGTGTTAAGGCTAAAAAGTGGCTGTTTTCTTAACAACCATTCATCAGAAAACATCAGCTGACTTGGATTTTTGACCTTTACACAATGGCATTATTTTTGAATAACTGCACCTGGATATGTAGGTTACCGGATTTGTCTATACTAGCAAGGAACCTGTCTTTATGGACAGGTTAATTCCCCCACCTGTACGACATCTGTGGCATGTTTTAATATCCTCGACAGACGTGGGAAACAAACGCCACCTGGGAGCCAGCATCACACGGTTTGTTTGGTTTTCAACCGAGTAATGTACCTCAACAAAGTATGCACCATTACAAAGGTGAGACAAACAGATTCTGAGCTCACGTTACATCACATGGGGTTGTACAGCTGGCTGTCATTCCTACATACAGACATGTGCAGTGCATTCAGAAAGTATTCAGACCCCTTCACTTTTTTCACATTTTGTTATGTTGCAGACTTTTGCTGAAATCGCTTAAATTCATTTTTTCCCTCATCAATCCACACTCAATAGCCCATAATGACAAAGAGAAAACAGGATTTTAGAAAGTTTTGCAAATTTATTAAAAAGAAAAAACTGAAATATCACATTGACGTAAGTATTCAGACCCTTAACTCAGTACTTAGTTGAAGCACCTTTGGCAGCAATTACAGCCACGAGTCTTCTTGGGTATGACGCGACAAGCTTTGCACACCTGGTTTTGGGGATTTTCTGCCATTCTTCTCTGCAGATCCTCTCAAGCTCTGTCAGGTTGAATGGGGACCGTCGGTGGACAGCCATTTTCAGGTCTCTCCAGAGATGTTCGATTGGGTTCAAGTTAGGGCTCTGGCTGGGCCATTCAAGGACCTTCACAGAGTTGTCGCTAAGCCACTCCTGCGTTGTCTTGGCTGTGTGCTTAGGGTCATTGTCCTGTTGGAAGGTGAACCTTCGGCCCAGTCTGAGGTCTTGAGCGCTCTGTTTCGGGTTTTCATTAAGGATATCTCTGTACTTTGCTCCGTTCATTGTTCCCTCAACCCTGACCAGTCCCACAGTCCCTGCTGCTGAAAAACACCCCCACAGCATGATGCTGCCACCACCATGCTTCACCGTTGGGATGGTATTGGGCAGGTGATGAGCGGTGCCTGGTTTCCTCCAGACATGACGCTTAGAATTGAGGCCAAACAGTTCAATCTTGGTTTCATCAGACCACAGAATCTTGTTTCTCAGTCTGCGAGTCCTTTAAGGTGCTTTTTTTTGCAAACTCCAAGCGGGCTTTCATGTGTCTTTCCCTGAGGAGAGGCTTCCGTCTGGCCACTCTGCCATAAAGCCCAGATCAGTGGTGTTGCAGTGATGGTTGTCCTTCTGGAAGTTTCTCCCATCTCCACACAGGATCTCTGGAGCTCAGCCAGATTGACCATCGGGTTCTTGGTCACCTCTCTTACCAAGGCCCTTCTCCCCCGATTGCTCAGTTTGGCCGGGCGGCCAGCTCCAGGAAGAGTCCTGGTTGTTCCAAACTTCTTCCATTTAAGAATTATGGAGGCCACTGTGCTCTTGGGAACCTTCAATGCAGCCGAAATTTTTTTGTAGGCTTCCCCAGATCTGTGCCTCGACACAATCCTGTCTCTGAGCTCTGCAGGCAGTTCCTTCGACCTCATGGCTTGGGTTTTTGCTCTGATATGCATTGTCAGCTGTGAGACCTTATATAGACAGGTGTGAGCCTTTCCAAATCATGTCCAATCAATTGAATTTAGCACAGGTGGACTCCAATCAAGGTGTCGAAACATCTCAAAGATTATCAAGAGAAATGGGAGGCACCTGAGATAAATTTCAAGTGTCATAGCAAAGGGTCTGAATACTTATGTCAATGTGATATTTCTGTTTTTTCTTTTTAATAAAATTGCAAAACTTTCTAAAATCCTGTTTTCTCTTTGTCATTATGGGGTATTGAGTGTAGATTGATGAGGGAAAAAATGAATTTAAACGATTTCAGCATAAGGCTGCAACATAACAAAATGTGAAAAAAGTGAAGGGGTCTGAATACTTTCTGAATGCACTGTATATTTAAGACCACAAGGTATCCTTGATTAACTGTGGGTCATTGCTAGCCAGTAGGTTGGTCAAATTAATTGCTTGGAGTTAGCTTTAGAATTAGGAATTACTGGAAATGGTTGTGTTTGGCAGAGAAGTCGGTGGGGAATGGGTCGAATTAAGCAAAGGCACAACTAATCAAATTGATTGCTTCTGTTCCACAATTTCCTTGCAAGATCGCAGCAGCATATGAGAATAAAATGAAATCCTAACATGACCACAAAATAACATTTTTTAATGTAATGCATTATTGAAACTCACCTTGGTGGAGCTGGCAAGCTTCGCTGCTTTGGCAGTTTTACCACCATCTATATTGACAGCAACCTTTGCACCATGGACCTTATGGGCCACAGTTTGCACTTTTCCACCACCACTCACAAGCTCCACCCTTTCAGCACACTCCTTGATCTGTTGGTGGACATGCACACTTGGTAAATAGATCTGTATTGTAAAACAGGAGTGACTGTCTGTCTGTTCCCAAACTAATCCCTCAGTTTTGGGGGTAGCCCCGCCAAACCTTATGTGGAACATTGTGGGGTCCCAGTGGATGTTGTAAGGTAGGTTGAAGGTTTCATAAATCCCTCAATAAAATTATGATTTTTAAATACTCGAATCCAAGCTGCTCTGAATCCAGAAGTGAACACGCCGATAGAGCTGGTTTGATAATATCCCAATACAATCGTCATTTAACACAGTATTTTGTTATCGTATCAATTTGTGATTGGAATGATGCCGTTTGGAATTGAGTGAATACAATTAAGATTTTGCATTTCCAACCGTGCAGAACTGCCCTATCCGG
The DNA here is from genome assembly GCF_964187855.1 of Myxine glutinosa. Taxonomy (NCBI): domain Eukaryota; kingdom Metazoa; phylum Chordata; class Myxini; order Myxiniformes; family Myxinidae; genus Myxine; species Myxine glutinosa. Next base: position 36,325,081 of record NC_136261.1, read on the forward strand.
ATGTAACATCAGCATGGATTTAAATATTTGTTTATGTCACGAGTGTTGGTAAAAGTTTATTTTTTATATTAATGCCATTTAATTTGTGATTTGAGTTATGCTGTTTGGAATGAAAAGAGATATTGAGTTCAAATGAATGAGGAAATGACATGAGGGTTTGTATTTTCTAACCGTGACATTCACGGATCGCCAAATGCAGATTCGCTATTGACTGGGTATAGAACCATTCAAACAGGTACGTTTTATGTGCAAGTCCTTCACGAACCGGCTGTCAATGCTTGATGTTCGACTACAAGTGGCACAGGAATGTGGAATTCATTAGATCTATGGTTTAGCATTCACCGTTTCCACATGGTTTGTTTGCTTCCGGCTTCACACCTGTGTGTAGCACAGGTACCTCGCTAGTCTCCAATAAAGGTCCCGGCCTTGGCCGTTGTCATACTGTTATGTTTTTGGGGTAAGGATGAAATACCTTAGTCGAGATAGAATCGTGTAGGTTTAGAATGCTCTGAGTGTCGAAGAATAAGAACCCACCTCAATGTAAATCAAGTTAGGCCGACTGTCCGGGTAAGATCATATATGTGTCTCCATACGAGGGGTGGAGCTATGCTAATTAGGTAGGGCCTAAGGATAACCCCCAGTGTGTTATTACCCTGCGATTTTTTCCCTTAGTTGTTATTGAATCACAAAGGGCCGCCACCCACAATAACTACAACGATCGCACTGTAAATGGACTCCATTCGCTCAGAACGCCGCCAGGGCTAACCAACACCCAGCACATTTGCACACAAGCCACCACCTCACGGCCTTCAACGTCATCTGACCGTTCCCGAGAGATTAGAATACCCCCCCCCCCCCCACCCCCAACATATCGTAACAGGAAGGCCACGCCCCGGCCTCCGTGATCGAGTAGAGCTCGGTGAGTGGACAGAGTGTGACATGAGCGTGGAACATTCGGAAGGAGGCAAAAATATGAGTCTCGCCATCTCTTTCTCTTTCTTTCTTTCTCTTTCTGGCTCTCATCACGAGTGGATGCTGTGGTTTCGGGTGCGCTGGTGAGTAAACATGTTGGGGGCTTTGGGACTGTTTTCAACATGAAAGGAGGAGGTGTTGGTTGACGGTGGTGCCCTGCAGAGGAGGGGGTTGTGAGCGAAACAAAGAGGGATCCTGCCTGCTTGCCTCACGCCAGTGGCTGGCTGCGATTCCGCGCCATTTTATGCGTTTCCTGCGCAGTGGTTCGAGGCGACGACCAGCAGCCTTACCAGCCATTTGGGGGCGCAAAGCTGAGTTCGGCCGATTATAAAAGGGATTTTATTTTTACTTTCATTTTTCCCTTGTTTGTATATGAGTCTGAGGGGAGACGTCTCAACTTAGGAATTTTAGTTTTACCTCACCTTTCATTGTTACTTGCATTTCTTTTCATTAAATTATTATTTGTCGAATCTTACTTTTCTTGTATTGTGGATTTTTCTGTCCCGTCTGTCTGTGGGGATCGGATAACCCCTGCGTGTGTTCCCGATCAGGTAAGACCACAAACTTTCCCGCGCATGTCACTACCGCAAAGTTGGGTATACGCCTCGGAGTTAAAGCCTGTTTTGGCCATTAGCCCTCTTGGGGTCTTAACCCCGGGACACGACAACCACTCAACACAGCCACACAGGTCATCAAGAATGTCCGCATAGCACAATGGAGGTCACATGATTCATTCCGTTTTGTATAGATCGACACATTTCATGCTCCCATCCTCGCAATGAGCTCCTTTAGATACCAACTTTTGTTGAATTGGGATGCCTGCATTAGTCTGTACTAATATGTAAATGTATAACGATCTCTCACATCCTCGGCACAAATGTGAAAATATGTACCACCTCCTTAACATTGGAAGGATAAAATAGCTAAGTAAACAAAAGCTCCTCACCTTTTCAAGCTTGAGCTTGTCCACATCACTGAGGAAGGGGCCCATTAAACGGTCGCCAACTACCTTGAGTGCTGTACCGAGAGCTTCATAGGCAGCATCTCGAACCTCCGGTGCAGGCTCGCCTACTTGCTACACGCAGGAATGGAAAGAACAATAGTTTGCGCTTAAGCTGCTTTAACAGTCCAGTTCACAACATGTCTTATGGCGAGAAAAAGCAAGAAAATTAGGCCACAAAACTGGCAACCAGAGGGCTCACCTTGAGTAGACAGATGCAGAAAGGTTTAAGCTGAGCCTTGGGAAGGGTGGCGGGGGTACAGTAGCGGAATGAGCGAGCAAGGAACAGAGATGTCTGCTGCTTTACGTTGGGGTTCTTGCTGTCCATCACAGAAAGGATGTCCTCACTCATAGCAGCCAGAGTTGTCTAAGTACAAACAAACACAGAATTGAGCATTATAGAGTGTCAGCATGCATGCACGCCCTAAATAAAAGTTAATATTTGTGCACATCGACTGCATTTGGATGAACCAGAGTTGAGAAGAAATATCAAAGTTAAAGAAAAAAAAAAAATCCATGGGATGAAACTTTTACGTACTAAAAAGAATCTCAGACATAATGCATTCACCAACCTCACTACAAATGGAAAACAAGGACATGGGGGAGGGGGGGGGGGGGGGGGAACTTGCCGTAATATTTTAGTCGCAAATTTGTTTGGTCGTGATGACACAAAATGCCGTAATATTTTATCCAGTACTGCTAAAGGGAAGGGTTTTTGAAAGTGCCAAAAAGGCTATTTGTGTTCTACAGTGTTTGAGCATCTCATTAAATTGAAATAAAATAGATTTAAGGCTGAAAAAAAAAATGAACAGAGAAAAGAAAAGAAAAAAGAATTTTGTGAAGGTTTTATTGCCACTGATGCAGCGTCTTTTACATCTTATTTAATATGTGATATTAGCTCATGCTTGTCGTTGGTGTCCTTTATGACATCTTCAAAAACAGCACGTTTCCAGTTTGGAATGATTTTCAATTTTGTTTGAAGGCCAGATAGGTAGGCAGACAATACAAAATTTCCTCACTCCTCTGCACATGCATACCCACCTTCAGATGCCATTTTTCCCCACAGAGCAGGGGTTGGCCTTTTTGGGGCACCATGGTCCCATTTTTGAAGCAATGTTTTATGGCCAGATGCCCTTCCTGCCACCAACCCTGTTAGTCGCCTCTTGCGACACACAGGGAATTACCAGTGAATTGGTACTCAATTTTCCGACCTCAGAAGGATGACAGGCTGAGTCAACCCCCTTGCGTTAATTCAGCGATTGACCAGGATTCGAACCCAGGATCCTAGGATCCCAAGCCGGCGCCCTAACCGCTAAGCCAAAACCAGGCTACTCTGCACATGCATGATCGTAACAAATTCAGAGTCTATCACAATCTGCCGGTTAGTTTTCCGATTTGTGTTCAAAACACAACATTCAATTAAAAGAAAGTTGTTCCTCAATCATAAATCGACATTTGTGGACAGACAGACATGACCAATTGCTTAACCCCGTTTTCGCTTCGCACACCGTGACCCTAAAATCGAATCGGTTTATATTTACCTTATTATACGTACCTGAATCAAGTTTGACTTGGATCCCTTCAGCCGTTCTCAATTTATCGCAGAAACGAAAACCTATCATGGACAGACAGACGGCCACCCCGAAAACATGATCCCTCCATTGACGGAGGCATAAAATCACCCTTTACGGTAGTAGAATAAGACAATCTACTATATATGGTGGAGACTGGGAGGGTGGCGAATCACTGATATCCAGAGGGTTCCACCTTGCTGCGACGTGAAGGCTTCTGTCGGCTGTTGAGATGACCATTTTCCTCCCTCCCAAAAAAGCATCAATGGTGGACTGCTTGCTGCTCTCCCTCTTATTTTCTCTACAAATTTCATAGCACAGAAGACTTTCCATTATATTTATATAACCGATGACATAACAGCGAGTTATAGCTGAATAATCAGGATGTTCTGTGAAGCATTGTTATACAATTAATATTGCCATTATGTCACGTTAACCGGGACCACGTTTAGCGGGGACACCGCGTATATCAATATCCTACACTTATTGGGAAAGACGTTCTACAAAATCAAAACATATTTAATTGCATCCGTTTATCAACCTTAACAGATTATTGTGCAATCATTTGTTTCTAATGAGAATATAAAACAAGTATAGAAACAAAGTACACTGCCCCCATGCCAAATAAATAACATATCCTCCAGCTCACGGCACAAAGACAGAGTATTGGGAGGGAGAGATGTCCAATAAATTGATCGATCAATTGCGTAATTAAATAAATAATTAATAATCGGGAAATAATTAATTTCATAATCAATTGGCTATTAGCATACCTAAATCACAAGTGTTTCATCCGAAGCTGTAACTTTATGAAAATTAATTAAATAATCAATTAATCAAAAAGTAAATAATTAATTGATTCATCAATAAATCAAAAATATCCTTTATAGCCAAATCACATGGTCACTGTCATGTCCATATTGTTACATGCTCCTCCACCGACCCCCTGGTCACGGTGTACCTCCAAGCCCCGAGAGGGGTCATGGCAGAAAAATGTGTTATTCTGTATGTCAAAGATCAATGGGGAAGCCACACCAATTGTTACTCACAAATATTGTATTAAGATCACACAAGAATAACAGTACAACAATAATAGTTATCAAAAGTACAATCAATATATGTCCTATGATGGTACCATCAGTTTCGTAATATATAACTCACTGTGCTCCAAGTGAGCGGAAAGAAGAAGATTCCCAATGTCTCTAATTCCGGCTTCAAGCCAAAGTGGATTCGCTCCAGCGATCGTCGGATCAATGTCCAATCGAGACCAGAATTCCGTTGGGTTGGCAGTTACAGTCCTGCTGCCAAAGCTGTGCAAAGCCACCCTCCAGGGGACTGGGAAATCCAAAGGCGCCCTCCAGGCGACTGGGAAATCCAAAGGCGCCCTCCAGGCGACTGGGAAATCCAAAGGCGCCCTCCAGGCAACTGGGAAATCACACCCTCGGGTATGGACGTTCCGCGGCTCACAGTCGGCGAACCTCCGATTTACCTTCAAAATCCGCGTTGCGCACACACACACACACACCAGATACGTCTGAATGCAGTGAAAACGGCAGAAGTCAAGCAAAGAAAAACCTTGCGCGATGCGCAAAGGCTGCTATGCAGCAAAGGAAACCTTGCTCGACGTGCAAAGCGCGCGAGTCAAAATGGCCGACGGCCCGTTCTCGAGACGCAACGACCCGACGATGATTCTCTCTGGAATCGATCGCAAAACCTGACACGCAGGTTAATCTGTCACAGCGATAACCACTCTGTCGCAGAAATCCCTTTCCTGGGAAACCCAAAGTTCACTCGTGACTCTTGCTCGCCAAAGTTCGCTCCAGACCGCAAAGCAACGATGCTTCTTGTCCGACTCCACTCGCTCCGCCTTCTTTTTCTCTTCTTCCTCTTCGTCGTCAGGTTCCCGATCTGGTTTCTGGTTTCTTTTAACTCCAACTTTTTCACCTTTTGAAAACAGTTCATAAACAACAAACCTTTTGAAAACAATAATAGTACAACAACATACACAACATGCATTTTAAAGGCCATTTTCCCTGCGAGAGCGGGGGTTAGCCTTGCGGTCTCCATGACAAACTTCTCCATTTTGCCCTATTTTCTGCATCTCTCCTTGTTAACCCCCTTGCCCGCATTTCTTCTTCCACCATATTTAGCCAAGTCTTTCTAGGTCTTCCCTGTCCTCTACTTCCTTCTACATTCATTTCCATCACTCTTCTCAACCAGTCACTTTCATCCTTCCTCAACACATGACCAAGCCCATCTCAACCTGTTCCTCTTCACAGCATCAATCACAGGCTCTATTCCCATCATCTTTCACAATTCATTATTTGTCTTCCTCTCTCTCAACGATACTCCGCACATCCATCGAACCATTCACATTTCCACCCTTTCCAACCTTCGTTGATTACCCATGTCTCACTCCCATAAATCATAACATTTCTCACACATGCAGCATACACCTTTCCCTTCAGCTTCAATGACACCCCTCCTCATCAGCATGCCAATCAGTTCCTGAAACTTCTTCCATGCACATCTCACTCGAGCAACCGTTGCCGAGTCTGATCCACCTTCTCCATTCAGCATGTCTCCGAGGTAGCAAAATGTTTTCACACCTTCCAGCTTCACGCCGTCTCCAAGATCCAACTCAACATTTCCTCCATCTGCAGCTCCCTCTGGGCACACCTTACATTTGAATGTAGCTGCCACACTGGTTAATGACCCTCTCAGACCACTACATTTTTGATGAACCCACTCAGCGCACATTGTACATTGAATGGAGTTCACTCTGACACCCTTCCTACACAGAGCACAGGGCCACTTCCCAGTTCTTTCCACCTCACCATATGCTTTACCACTTGCCATCACCATCGCCTTTCCGATATTCACCTTCAGACCTTTTGTCTCCATACATTCCTTCCACTTGTTCATCTTTTCCTTCAGTCCATCCATACTTTCCGCAATCAACACCAGATCATCTGCATACAACAACTCCCATGGTAAACCCTCCTTTACGTTCTGAGCCAGCACCTCCATCACAGCGACAAATAGTAGTGGACTTAGTACCGACCCCTGATGCACTCCCACCTTAACCTGAAACTCACCACTGTTCCCGTCCTTCGTCCTTAAAGCTGTGCGCGCTGTTTTGTACATTGCCATCACTACTCTGATCAACCATTCCTCCACTCCTAACTTCCTCAATGCCCATGTCAATACTTTGCTTGGAACCCCATCGAATGCTTTCTCCAGATCAACAAACCCAAGAAACAACTTCTTCCTCTTCTCCATGTACTTCTCCTGCAACTGCCTCACAATGAAAAGCGCGTCTGTCGTTCCTCTTCCTGGCATAAATCCAAACTGCATTTCGTCGATCTTCACTTTCTTCCTTATCCTCCTCTCCAACACCCTTTCCAATACCTTCATTCCATGCTCCAATAACCTTATTGCTCGGTACAAGCCACACTCCAGAGGGTCACCTTTCCCCTTGTATAGAGGGACGAGGGTACTCAGTTCTCAATCCACTGGAATGCGGCCTTCTTTCACCACCAGATTACAGATCTCTGTCATTCTCTTCACACCCCAACTTCCTGCTGCCTTCAACATATCTCCCACGACTCCCGTCGGCCCTCCCGCTTTTCTACTCTTCATTGCTTTTATCGCTTCCTCAACTTCCTTCTCAGTGATCTTCTCTGCCGGTCCTAAAACTGGGTTACTCTCTATGTTGCCATCCCATTCATTTTCTGTATTCAACAGCATTTCCATATATCTTTTCCATCTTCCTTTAATTCCATCTGGGTCGACAACGATTTGTCCCACTTCATCCTTCAAACAACTCACCCCCATCACATCACACCTCTCTTTCGCTATCTGCTTTGCAATCCTGAATACTGCTCTCTGACCCTCTTCCGAATCCAAGCGTTCTCCGAACATTTTCCTCCATGCCTCCTGCGCCTTTGCTACCTCTTTCTTTGCAGCCTTCTTGGCTGCCTTATAACTTTCATGCTCTGCCTTTCTGCCCCCATACCCTTCGCCTTCTGCCACTCCTTGAACTTCTTCCTCTTCTCGTGAATCCTCTTTCCAACTTCATCATCCCACCACCATGTTTCCGAGGGCCTCGGTGGTCCTTTTGTCCATCCACATACCTCACCATCGGCTCCCAACAGACTAGCTTTCATTGACATCCAACCACTTTCAAACTCAACCACATCATCCTCGACCCTACTCAGCCTCTCTTTTAATGCCTCCCTTACTGTCACCTCTTTCAACCAATAATAGTACATGGAATCAAAAATGTTTACAGTGGATGAAAACCACCACAACGGAAGTTACAAATCCGTAACACTTCCCCCCCTCAAGAAAGAAAGTTTAAACATAGTGAAAACTTTCTTTGCAGGCAAAAATTGTTTTAACAAACAAAAGTAAAACTCACACCCAAATCATCAATTCACGTGAGCAACAATAACTTATATTTTCCAAAAATAAAGCAACAAAACTTCCAAACAACCTACAGAAATTTCCAAAGTTAGTTCACTCTGGACAAAGCATCAGCAACGACATTGTCCCTGCCCTTTACATGCTCAATTTCCAAGTTGAACTCCTGCAAAGCCAAACTCCATCTCATCAACCTCTGATTTTTATTTTTCATTTTTTGAATGAAGGTTGAGGGGTTGTGATCAAAAAATCCAATACAAAGCAAATCTATAGCACTTTTTGAAGGAGGCCGAGCGGAGAGCCAGGTTTCATGGTGGTTGGGTGGTGAGGCCTGGAAGTATTCACTACATGGACGCCTTTAGGAATGTGGAGTTCACGGTTAATCCGTGTAGGAATCTTGGCTCGGCTGCTCCGCAGCATTCAGTGCTTCAAACTCTTCCTAAGTTTCATAATGATCACGGTTGGAGCGCTTGTCGCTGTAGTCACGTGAATAGCGGTCTCCTTCGCGGCCACTACCCTGATAATCATCCCTTCGGGAGCTGCCGTAACTCTGGGAGCCTACATCGTAATCTCGACTGCGGCCACCACCAAAACTACTACTCCCACCCCGGGAGCCATAAACACCCCTGAAACTACCTCCACGTTTTCCTCCTCTGTAGCCCCCTCGACGCCCATGGCCTGCCTTCTCTACTGTTATGGTCCGACCATCCAAATCCTTGCCATTCAAATCCTTTTCTGCATCTTTGGCGTCCTTTGTGTTTTCAAACGTGAAAGCCAAACCCTCTCGACTTTTGGGTCTCCCTGTCTCTTATCAGCAGCACTTCCAAGAGTGGTCCATATTTGCCGAACACAGAGTCCAGAACATCTTCCCTTGTGTTGAAGTTCAGTCCACCGACAAAGAGCCTGCCAACATTGCCTCCATCCCAGACTTGTGTGTGCTGACACTCAGTTTCAGAGTACTTGACAAGAAGTGTCTGTGCAAAGCGTGACGTCAGGACCTTCCTCTTCTCTTCAGAGCGCTTCCTACCCATAGCAGGAGTCGCGGTACAGGATGGAAAGATACCCGGAATCTTCTGCTCTAACTGTGCGGTGTTATTTTCCATACTCGGCTTTTCAACAAACATCGGATTACCAGAAACTTGACCACCGGCCAAATCATTCCCGATAACAAAAGAGACTCCCTCTACAGGAAGAGTGGCTTGTCAACCTACGGTGACCGGTCCTGACACCAAATCAGACTTCAAATGGATGACATGAAGTGGAGCTTTAACATAGCCACCAACGCCCTGTAAGAGAACACTAACACCAGTTGCCGTCTTCTCTGACAATGGCAAAATGCCTTCAAGCATCAAAGATTGATGTGCTCCTGTGTCCCTCAATACCCTAACAGGTCTCTGGTTAGTCAAGTCTCCATCCAGTGACACAAACCCCTCGGAAATAAAATGTTTGTAACCCTCTTGAACAAGGTCATTCTGTGATGCCATAACTTTGGCATGGGAACCTTCACAAGGCACTGTCCTCCAAGGACGATTTCTCGCATTTGCCAATGCATTCGGAGTTGTACTAGTCTGACTCCGCTCCTGATTTTTCCTTTTCAGGGCATAACATTGGGACATCAAATGTCGAGGTTTCTTGCAAAAAGCACAAGTAGGCCCGGAGGAAAAACTCGTGGTCTGCCTCGAGCCCCCCGGAAAATAAGTCTGTCTTGGAACTGTTGTCTTCTGATCCCTAAAAGTCGCGGAATCAGATTTGTCCTCATAGTCATCTCTCGGCCGCCTCTATGAATATTTGTTCTCCGCACCTGATTTACCATAACTCCCCTGGCTAACTCTAGGCGGGAAGTTAGGTTTGTGGAACCCCATCCTGTGTGTCAAGGCATCGTCATCTGCCACGGTTGCTGCCTCATACAACTCTGGTACTTTCTATTCATCCAGATGTACTTTAATGTCCGCGTGGACACACTGTTTGAATTCCTCCACCAAGATCAATTGTCGCAACAGTTTGAAGTCTTTCCCAATCCCCTTCGAATCACACCACCGATCAAACATGGTTTCCTTCATTCTGGCAAACTCCACATGGGTCTCACTCTCCCTCTTCCTGGCATTCCGGCATTTTTGCCGGTAAGCTTCAGGGACCAATTCATAGGCTTTGAGAATGGTTTTCTTCACTATCTCATAATCTGCACATTGGTCAATCGGTAAAGCCGAATAGATATCTTGAGCTTTACCCACCAGAACACTTTGCAATAACATAGTCCAGGACCCCACAGGCCCTTTTAGCATTTGAGCCACTTTCTCAAAGTGTAAAAAAAACTTGGCTACCTCCTTTTCATTGAAGGGTAGAACCAGCCTCACATGCCTACCAACATCCCATGTGTTCTGACTAGTTGTCGAACTAGCCGGCATGGATACGACTTCTCTCCGTTCTCCCATTAATTCAAGCTCCTTGAGTTTAACTTCCTTCTGATACTCCATGTCACGTTCCTTTAACTCCCTTTCGGCTCTCCTTTCTCGGCTCTTTCCTTTGCTCTTCTTTCTTCGAGTTCCCTTTCAGTTCTCCTTTCCTCTGTTCTTCTCTCCTCGAGTTCTCGTTCCTGTTCTACTCTTCTTTCCTCGAGTTCTCTTTCCTGTTCTACTCTTCTTTCCTTGAGTTCTCTTTCAGCTCTCCTTTCCTCTGCTCTTCTCTCCTCGGCTTTCCATTCCAACTCTTTTAACCTTTCCTGGCTCTGCAGTTGCATCTCCATTTTCTGGAGCTGCACATTTTCTTTTTCCTCGGGTAACCAATCCAAAGCTACCTCTGTCCATGTTCCCTGTCCCACCAGAGATTCTACCACCAATGTCTGCATCTCTGCTTTCTTCATAGGAACTCGGACCTCCAAGTTAAAATGTTTGGCCAATATCAAGAGTTCCGATCTTTTTAATGCTAGGAACTGTGCCTCATTCGGGGACGCCGCAAACTTTTCTGCGTCAAACACCATGGTGACTATCAGTTAACACCTGTTAACGTTCACACAAATTTTTTTCCAATTATTTGAAAAATTTGGGAATGTTAGAAAAATTCCAAATTTGGGAATTTTGGGAATGTTAGGGAATTCTATCCCGGACGGGCGTTATCGGGGAATTTAATCCCGGACGAGATTTTTGTCAGCAAAGACGAGCCCCCAATTTCTGTTACGTGCTCCTCCCCGAAACCCCTGGTCACGGTATACCTCCGAGCCCCGAGAGGAGTCACGGCAGAAAGATGTGTTATTCTGTATGTCAAAGATCAATGGGGAAGCCACACCAATTGTTACTCACAAATATTGTATTAAGATCACACAACAATAACAGTACAACAATAATAGTAATCAAAAGTACAATCAATATATGTCCTATGATGGTACCATCAGTTTCGTAATATATCTCACTGTGCTCCAAGTGAGCGGAAAGAAGAAGATTCCCAATGTCTCTAATTCCCGGCTTCAAGCCAAAGTGGCTTCACTCTAGCAGTCGTCAGATCAATGTCCAATCGAGACCAGAATCCCGTTGGGTTGGCAGTTACAGTCCTGCTGCCAAAGCTGTGCAAAGGCACCTTCCAGGCGGCTGGGAAATCCAAAGGCGCTCTCCAGGCGACTGGGAAATCACACCCTTGGGTATGGACGTTCCGCGGCTCACAGTCGGCGAACATCCGATTTACCTTCAAAATCCCCGCGCGCACGCACACACACACACACGCACGCACGCACGCACGCACGCACGCACGCACACACACACACACACACACACACACACACACACACACACACACACACACACACACACACACACACACACACACACACACACACACACACACACACACACACACACACACACACACACACACACACACACACACACACACACGTCTGAATGCGGTGAAAACGGCTGAAGTCAAGCAAAGAAAAACCTTGCGCGATGCACAAAGGCTGAAGCCAAGCAAAGAAACCTTGCTCGACGCGCAAAGCGCGCGAGTCAAAATGGCCGACGGCCCGTTCGAGACGTAACGGCCCGACGATGATTCTCTCCGGAACCGATCGCAAAACCTGACATGCAGGTTAATCTGTCACAGCGATAACCACTCTGTCGCAGGAATCCCTTTCCTGGGAAACCCAAAGTTCACTCGTGGCTCTTGCTCGCCAACGTTCGCTCCAGACCGCAAAGCAACTATGCTTCTTGTCCGACTCCACTCGCTCCGCCTTCTTTTTCTCTTCTTCCTCTTCGTCGTCCGGTTCCCGATCTGTTTTCCGGTTTATTTTGGCTCTAACTTTTTCACCTTTTGAAAACAGTTCATAAACAATAAACCTTTTGAAAACAATAATAGTACATGGAATTAAAAATGTTTACAGTGGATGAAAACCACCACAACGGAAGTGACGAATCCGTAACAATATATTAGCTTCCAAGCTCAAAAGGTGCCTGAGATATTGCCCAGATGAGAAAGAAAAAAAAATAGGGGCAATACCCCTGGTGCTCACCGGGTAGAATAAACAGTATACTGCACTGACTAAGGTATTTTAAACCAATTCCAATGGTTGCTGGAAGACAGGGCAGCATGTAAAATGAGACTAAAATAATCATAAGACTTTAAACAAACAAACAAACAAAAAAATACCTATTTTGGGGGGCAACCATCCCCCCACCCCATGTACCTCCTCAGACCCCAAATTTTCCATTGCCTTGAACAAACATTGGTACATCACGGATGATGAAGGTTGTGGTGAAGTTTCATCAGAATTGCATGTGTAGTTTCTCAGAAGAAAGCAAACACCTATTTTGGGGGGGCAACCCTCCAACCCCTTCGCAGACCCCTAAAGAGGAAGATTTTTAAATGCCGTGAACATGCTTTTGTACATCACGGGTGGTGAAGGTTGTGGTCAAGTTTCATCGAAATTGTGTGTGTAGTTTCTGAGAAGGAAGCAAATACCTATTTTGGGGGGCAACCAACCCTCCCATCTCCCCACCCCCCCGTAGACCTCCAAAGGGGCAGATCTTCTTATTACCGTGACAAAACTTTGGTACACCACGGGTGGTGAAGGTTGTGGTCAGGTTTCATCAAAATTGTGTGTGTAGTTTCAGAAAAGAAAACAAATTCCTATTTTGGGGGGGTCAAACCTGGATCCACTTTGACCCCGGTAAACCCCCTTAGACCCCAATTTTTTTTAATGCCGTGAACAAACTTTAGTCACATCACAACAAACATTATTTGTGCCAAATTTGGTCGCAATCCCATCAGCGGTTTCGGAGAAGAAGTTTCAAGTGTTTACAGACTGAGGGACTGACGGACGGATGACGCGCCATCGCATAAGCTCCCCTGAACTTCATTCCAGGTGAGCTAAGAAGTGATTAATAAATCGATAATAATTAAGTTATTAATAAATTAATTGAATATGAATATGAATGAATGATCGTTTTGAGGCCATTTTTCCCCACTAGAGCGGGGGTTAGCCTTGCGGGCCACATGACAATCATGGTTCCCTGTTTGAGGCAATGTTTTTATGGCCGGATGCCCTTCCTGACGCCAACCCTTGGTCGCCTCTTACGATGCGCGCAGGGATATGGTGTACCTATTCTAAACCGGGGTTTTGAAGTCAGCTAATGTATATCCAGTTACTCCATAATCATAGTCGTTGACTTGTCTCCAACCAATTCCATGGATTTTTTAAATACCTAGTCAATCTCCCTGGCCTCTGTCATTCCTTCGTTCCAGAATATTTTTTCTGTGACAGACGTTGTAACAGCATGCAGTTATTTATTTAATCATGAAAATTTCCCTCCGGCCTTCGTCACGCCTCGCAGAACACAAACGTTTTACTTGATACATACAACTCGCCAGCTCCAGGCCGGGCTCCAACGCTGCTTCTTGTAACACAATTAATACGACTCGAGGGCACCTATAATGTGCAATTTTACTTTGAGCGCAGATACTCTTTTGCCCTCAAGTCGTGTAGTGTATGTAAAACTTATGAATACCTCAGATAAGCTTTATTCTGCCTGCTGGCACACACAATCCTATCAATCAATCAACATACACTCTCAATTCTCACCATTTTAATGGGATCATATTCCCCTTCCTTTTAAAAATAAATAACCAAATTTATGGCTCAACGGATTTTAATCTCCTTTCTCAGTTTATTAATCATAATAAAAACCCGAAAGTCACGGAAAAAAAAAATACATAAAGGAAACAGCAAAAACAAAAGAACGTAAATCCGGTAACAAAAAAAAAAAAAAATAATAAAAAATCACACCCCCAATTTTTGATGAAGCTGATAACGATGGTGATGGCTGGTGAGGAGTGATTGGCTCTTATGTGCTGGGATTACAGAAAAAATAACCACGAATATTTACATGCGGAAAGGGAGCAGTGTCGCCGTATGGGTGGAAACGCAAAATCACAATTTGATTGATGTATTACCAAACCAGAGAATGTTTCCACGTGCAGCGAATGTGAAACTGCTAATGCCGAACCCAAGAATGAGTTTACATGCAGAGAGGGAGCACTTTCGTACGGGTGGGAAACTAAATCAAAATTGTGTTGAGAAATTAATGAAACCTCCTACCCACCTCAGGAGACCCAATGGGACCCAAAAAGGTTCCACTGATAGTTTGGTGGGACTAGCCCCAAAATTGAGTGTAGTTCGGGGACGGACAGAGACAGACAGACAGACTCCTCCTATAGACATCTTGAATTTCAAAACCACGTTTCAGGTCAGTTGCGTTTTTGGGCCAATACTGACCGTCAGGAACACGGCATCAATGGCCTCTTGCAAAGCCTGCACCACGTTGACTTTTTTCTCTTTGAATTTCTCCAGCAAAGCAGAGACAACCTGGTGAAAATATGCTTTCTTCATAAACGTTTCATCAACTGCACATTTCTCACATCAAAATGCAATCTCAAACCAATAGCTTTCCAAGTGCAAGTGCAAAACGGAAGGAAAATGCAAAAAAAAAAAAAAAACTCACTGGGCCAACATAAGGATGGAACTTCTTGCGCAGGCCGGCAGCCAAACAGGCCAGACACTTGGCTGCGAGAGCTACGAGCATGACGTTTGAGTCCTTGACTATAACCTGAGGACAAGAGCAGCCTGATCAGCGTACACATCAGCGAGAAGCCAACAGAAGACATGAGCGCAAATAGTGTGCACCTTTTTGCCACGTTACCTTTTTTAGTGCCCGAACAAGCTCTCCATAATCTCCTGGCTCAAGTCTCGGGTTCTTAACAAGGCTTTCTAGTATCTCTAGGGCCTCCTTTCTCTCTTGCCATTTTTTGGCTTCCTGCAGGTAGAATCGAGAAATTCAAACCAAGAAGAAAAAAGAAAAAAAAAAGATGAAATCGTTCATTTGTTTGCAAGTAGATTACTAGTTGCAACCAGTTGGGATAACAAAGTTAAAGTTCTTGGCTAGAGCCCACCGATAACATTATTGGTAGAAAGCTTATTTGCAGAGAATCAATCAAAAGGATAAACAAAGTTAACTATCAGATCATACTCCTGAACCAGGATGAAAAATAAAATAAAAAGCTTTCCAAGATGTTATATTTAAAAAATGAAAAGGGTTCAATCCATGGGACTTACAATTTTGGTGAAGAAATCCTTTGGTAATTTGGACAGAAGGGCAAAGGGTTCCAACATGTCATATGGATCAACAGCGGCAGAATCACATACTACCCGCTCAACTGAAAAAAAGGGCAGAGAAAATTCCAACTTGTACAGTAGGTGAAGAACTTACTATGGTCCCAATCTTGGCAAAATAACAAACAATTAAAACAAAGGAATCCGATGAGGAAAAATATTTGGAGAACACTATCCCAATGTTGAAAACAGAATCGAACCCTGGTGTTGGGCTAGCGGCTAGGGTGCCGGCTTAGGATCCTAGGATCCTGGGTTTGAATCCTGGTCGATCGCTGAATTAACGCCAGGGGGTTTGACTCAGCCTGTCATCCTTCCGAGGTCGGCTAATTGAGTACCAGTCCACTGGTAATTCCCTGTTTGTCGTAAAAGGCGACAAAAAGGGTTGGCGGCAGGAAGGGCATCCGGCCGTAAAACATTGCTTCAAAAAGGGGACCGAAAAACAACAACAACCACGGTCAACCACGGTCAACAAGTCAAAAAGGCCAACCCCCGCTTGCGGGCAAAAAATGGCCTCTAAAGGTGTTTGTTTTTTTTTAAATCCCAATGTTGAAAACAGAATCCTGCCGAACCATAACCAATTGAAATTGTTATCACGCAAATGCCATATTCTTTTAAAATACAGACCACCTCCACCATATTCGCACATCCTTGCCTCGCGTTTCATCAACTAAACACAAACAAAATCCTTCGGAACATTTTCACGTCAATTGAAACGAGTTCTTTTTCATCATATGCACGTCAGCTTTTACCCCATTTCACTCTTGTACATTTTTACCTTCCTTCAAAGCTCGCTAACCTCTTGAATCGGCAACGAATCTCCTTCAAATTTTAAGTGATGTGTTTAATCATACGATTTAAAGTTCATTTTTTGATTGTGACATTGACCTCTGGACCAGGAGAGCGAGCGCCAAAACTCAATGGCTTTATCTTTTCAGATGCTCGTCCTCGTCTTACACCCGAGCAAAATGTTTCAGTAATGCTCGTTTAAATTTCGTAACATTATTTACCGAATTCGTTGCTGTTGCATAACATTACTGAGGTTTTGGGGCTGACATGATAGCAGAGAGCTACCCACACTAGCCTCTAAGCTGTCTAGCCTGGGTTTGAATCCCGAACAAAAATAAATAAATAAGTAAATAAAAAAGTCCCGTTTCAAAGTGTGCGCCATCCATCAGATGGACGTTAAACTGGTGTCCTGTCTGCCAGGATTCATTGGTGGACGTTAAAGATCCCATGGTGTCGTGCATAAGAGCAGCCACGCCCTCAGCCAATGATGCTACACCACAGTCTTGTGCTGCCTACGAATGAGAAGAACATAGATGTTTGATGAATGATTGAGAATGAGAAGAACAACATTGATGTTTTGCTTTCGTTAAAAATCCACCTTAGTATAAATGCATCCAATAAAAAGTGTCATTATGGAACTGCATGGAACCGAACACAGCGTACATCATCTCTCTATAATGCAAGCTATCTCTGTGTGTCTGTCTGTGTGTATGTCTGTGACCGCTGTTTCTCGACAACCACTGGTCCGATCTAAGTGAAACTTGCCAGGTATATTGCTGGGGACCTGAGGATGTGCCTTTTCAAGGTTTGCTATTAATCGGACAAGTGGTTACCAAGTTATGGCCATTTATTTAGCAAACACATACGTTTTGTATGTGAACGAAGGAACAGCGAAGGACGAGAGCGAAGGAACGGTGAAGGACGAGAGCGAAGACCGAAGGAACGATGAAAGTTTTAATTTTTCTTTGCACGTACGGTCAAGCTACAGCGAAGCAACCGCGTGCGTTTGTTGTTTCTGCCTCGCGGTTTGAAAAATTGAATAATTGGCCATTGAAACTAATTTGCGATTAATCGTAACTGCGATATGCGAACTTCCGGACAGTGAGGCCTTATTTTTGGTACGTACGTCAACGTACGTATGTCCACGTACTTACCTACCCACACGTACGGGCACGCACTAGTTCTCATTAGTTTGCATTACGCCTGCACCACGTTTCAGCCAATGATGCTTTCTGATGGAACACATCAGCGTTAATCTACCGCATGTCACTGGAGCTTTCATTTGAGAAAGCACCATCATCACAGCAGGAAGGAATCGCCATATTATGTTTGTCAAATGAAACCGTAACAAGCTTTGTAATTGGTAAATTAAAGCTTTCAAAACCAACAGGTGCCAAATAGATCAGGCAACCGCGCAGGATCCCACGATAATTGTGCACCCCGTTTTAATATAGCACAGCACATTTGTTTGATATCAAAAGGTATTTGCAAAAGCAGTTTACAATACCAAAAACAAAAGGATTCATTCGTTTTATGATTGCCAGGGGCTCCAAAGAGAAGCACAATCGCTCACATGTGAAATAAGAAAAGTAATCACAAAATCCACATGTTGTAAGAATACTGCACCCAGGAGATTAGGTTCAATCTCAAAAAAATGCAAAACGATTTAACCTTTTACCAAAAGTGTATTGTAGAAGGATAGACACACCTGTGCCAACGATGCTTTCAGCATGTTTCTCTTCATCTTTGGCACGAGCTGCCTGCTGTGATCTAAGGAAGCGTGTTGGCCTGGCTGGCGTTGACCCAAGTTTCTCAAACTCCTCCTCCAGGTCCTTCAGCTGGACATGACGTGCACACAAATTGGAGATAATTTTGGAGCTCTCAAAGCAATCAGCATTATCATGAGGAAGAGATAAAACGAGAAAGCACATGAAAATGCAAAGCCCATCACGTGGGAGGTACTGTATTGGTATTCAGGGGGTGCACGACCCTTCAGATGATTATAAACCGGCTCCATTCGTCACAACTGTCTTGCCTGATGAGATGAATCTTGCAATGGTTACAAAAAAAGGAAAACAGTGATTTACAAAGAGTGTTTAAAAGGATTGAGGAATGGGGTATTCATAAATAGCCCACAGATGGAGATGCATCACTTAATTTATTACTTTTATCTCCACCACAGAAGGTAGACACTGTCTGTCTGTCTGTCTGT